>NW_026925371.1:0-25994 GCF_032062105.1 Saccostrea cuccullata | reverse complement strand
AACTGCTAAACAAAATAGACACGTACCAACTTTTCGAATGTAAGACAATTTAATTACAATTTGTTTTTCATGCACCGCATATTGTTTAACATTTTCAAATTAAATGCTAAGCATCCTCCTTGCAGTGCCCCATTTGAAAATAACTTCTATCGCCGTAATCACATATGTTTAGGACATGTTTTTATCTTTTTTCTTGAGTTTTAAAGAAATTAACAAATCATCAAGACTTCTTCCATAAAAAATTAAATATAATCATGGTAATAAACGCATCTATCCACAGCAGATATATGCACATGCCAACCACGTGCTCAGTGGAGTGATATTATCGAGGAAACTCGAGCTGTAAACAGAACAGTTTTTCCCGATTTGCTGGAGTGGGGTTAAAATCGCTTTTTTTTCATTAATCAGACGATGCAATGCAACAAATAAAAGTAGTAAGTAATGTAACCTAATGATTATTACTTAGTAATTCCTTGTCTTGATGTTGTTATGATCGCATTTATTCTAGAACCAATGCCATTCGAACTCTGTGTGACAGAGGAATGGCGGACGAAATAAACACATGGCCTCAGGAAGACACCCATATGAAAAATCAAATTTTCAAGAATTATGGATAATGACAAGAAAAAAACTAAACAAATGCTTGTAGCCATATTATCAATGAATCAAACTAACACAATATTCAATGCATTTTTCATCTCGTGAATGCTGTAGCTGCGCAGTTCTAACATGATTAATTTCCTCCTAATTAAAACAAAATAAACTTAATTATTAACTGATTTTGGTCTCTAACAGTAGGTAATTAGTGCATTAGCACTTTGAGTAACTTTAGGCTAGTTTAGTAAAGTATTAAGCGCATTCTTGGTATATCTTATTTTACACCAGACTAGATCCAATATGGCTTGTACATCCCCCTTAAATTATTTTTTTTTGTCAGATGGTAGGTAGGGAGAGGTTTATTTTGATGAAATGATGTTACAGTAAGTATTTAATTTTAAATTCATACAGAATTAATGTGTTGCAAGTTAGTTTTATTAATCTGAATATTTCTCTTATATATGGTTTTGAATAATACTTAATATTGCTACTTTTAAAATTATTAGATCGTACATTAAAGAAGAGCTAGGTGTCAATTTTTGTTTTGTTTTGAAGTCTGAGCTGATGCCGTCATTTAGAATAAGGTTTTCTTTGAATATACTTTAAATTCTTGATTAAAATTATGTAATAATTATATTTGATTTAAAATGATAGAATACATTCATTTGATTGTAATAAGACAGTAATTTTCATCTTTCGAAAACGTTTTTCAAAAGTGTCATGGTAGCATGTTTTTATATTAGACATCAGTCTTTTAAGAAAGATAAAAGTATGGAGTATATTTGATCGAAATTAAACAATTTAAAAGATTTTTTTCCTTTTCAAGCATTTTTAATTTGTTGACAGCATTTATTGTTTGTAAACTGCATTATGAAGCTGATGAAAATAATCTTTGTTGTTTTATCAGGTGTTCTGCATACGTATAATTGTTTTATTTATGGAGAAGATGCAATTTGTTCACTGAAAAAAATAAAGGTAGTTACCTGATTTGTAGTTTGTATTCATTGATATAAAATGTTTTATTACGAAACAGCGAGATTTGGAAGAAATGTCAGTCTTTTCATTTGTAAATTATTAATCGTATTTTTTGCTCATGAAAGTGGAAAGTTTTTGGACATTTTGATCATTCAAACAGATATTTGACAGCATGAAGATGAATCTTTTTATTAAGGATACACCAAAGTTTTTTTTTGTTCAAGATTTTTGTCAATTTTGAGATTTTTGGCTGAGAAAACAATGCTAATTACTGCTTTATATTGCATGAAAAATTCTTGCTGATTATTAAATGGTTTTCTAATATTTAACAATAATCATACATAAACACTAACACATGTGAATGTTATTGAAACTTCTGATTTGGTCTGTCACTGCTGCTTCTGAAAGAAGCAATAAATCATTGGACCACTTGAGGAATTCTTCACTAGCCACACAGAGGTTATCAGTAATTAAACTACAGGGACTCTCGATTTAGGGAAGGAGATCTAAAAGATCACTAATGACCATAAAATAGGAGGTGGAGCTTAGCTCTTGCCATCATGCCAGGAAATCTTTCTGATTCAGAATTGAACCTATTTTACTTCATTAAAAGCACCTAAATAAAGAGTAGAACCTCCCATTCTTGTGAATACGCATAGGAAATATGGATAAGTAACAGGTATCCAAAGCTGAATACATGTATCCAAGTTGTCATATATTTCTAGCTTTGGCAGACTTTGTTGTGTAATGGGTTTTTGCCCTCTTCTGTAAAGTAAAATCAGACAGTTGGTGGTATAATTTCAAAGGATTCAGCTCCCTTATATATTGGCCAATTTCTCTGAAAACTGGCCAGAATACGTCTCAAATGTCTGTTCACAAAACCGTATCTCGGATTTTTGAAAGTTTGCTCAGTTCTATATTTATTGGGGAAATGTAGAATTGTGTTAATAAATTGGTAACATTTAAAGACAAATGGATGTAATTTTTGAAAAAGAAGATTCTCGGGTAGAGTACATGTGTCGATTCAAATTTGTTCAAATCATGACCCCCAGGGGTATAGTGAGGCCACTATGGATGGTTAGGGTTTTACATTGTAATACATAGGAAAAAATGTTAAAATTTTTCACAAGAACAACAAAGCCATGATTAATCATCAATATAATAACATTAAAAAAGTGATGTAGATTTAAATTTGTTGAAATTATGACCAACCAGGATCATAGTTATTCAAAGGAATATAAAGGCTATATCAATCAAATTTTCATCTTATAAACAGCAAGGCACTATATGTATTGCATTATATTAATTTAAAAGCATCCATAGGAAGTATAGATTTAAGTTTGTTCAAATATCCCATTCCCCTATTCCCTGAGCCCAGTTTTATATTTAAACTTCTAATGCTGAACTGAACTGAATTTTGTTTTTTTTTATCTAGCCAGTTGCTCTGGTGAGCAATGTGGCCCCTGGGCCTCTTGTTTTTATGTTGTTTCTAAGGGTCTTACTTGTAAGGTCACAATTTAGTGACATTATCTGCCAAGAATTCAAAAAGGTGTCAAAACTGTTTTAATCCCTGTAAAAACTTGCAATACATTAGAACCAGTGCAAGAAATGCTAGATATATTTTCAAAATTTAACATGTTTAATACAGTGACAAATTAATACACCTAGTTTTTATTGTGATTTGTTTAGGTACACTTGTTTGTTGACTGTGTATATCATATAACTTATAAATATCTCGGTTTAAAGTCCAAATCACTTCACAGTGTATAATTACCTTATCGCTGCTTCAAATCTAGGTCAAAGCTAGAAGATATTCAACAAACATGGCAGCCAGTAAACCAAAATATCCACTGGGCTCTCCTCAAGAGCATATTGAAATGTGTAAAACCCACGATTTACCTATTGATGTTATATGTGAGGACTGTGATGAATTTATTTGTGGTAAATGTGCTAAAACAAATCATAAGGAACATGAATGGAGCACTATATCCACGGCAGCCAGCCAAAAGAGGAGAAATCTACTTAAATTACTAAAGAAGATCAAGGAAGAGAATCTGCCTGGGATTGAAGAAAATCTGGAGGAAGTGTCAAAAAAGATCACAGGAAATAAAGAACTGTGTGACACTGAGATTAAAAAGCTTCAGAAGCATGTTGATGAGATAATGGCCAGGTTGACGGAAATCAGGAAAAATAATGAACGAAAATTAACAGAGGATGTGGAGGAAAAAAATAAAAAGTTGAACAGTGTGAAATCTGAGCTAAACAAAAAGAAGAAAGAAATAGAAGAGATGGTAAAGTTTATGGAGGACAACAACAGCACCATGTCAGATTACGGCTTCCTTGACAACCACATGGAACTGTCAAAAAAGCTGTCTGGTCAGGATGTTAATTTTAACAACTTTAATTATTCATTGAGATACGTTAAAGGAAAAATCAGTGATGAGATGATGGAGAATATGATAGGAAAAACTCACGATTTAAACAATATCAGTTTGACTGAAACAAACTCTTTTAAATATGGAGATAAAGTAATAGTTGTATTGAGTGCATTGTGTGAAGATCAGTGTTACATAGGAGATACAGAGTCACATTACATTGCACAAGTAAACAAAGATGGTGAGAAAAAAGATGAATGTAATATTGTTCCTAGTGACATGTGTGTGGCTGATACTGGTGATGTTTATTTCACTGACGTTAGTTACAGTTCCATCAACTGTCTGTCACCATCAGGATCTGTCTCCACAGTCGTCAGTCTATATCCACTGGTACCTGTAGGAATCTGTCAGTCGGTGGACGATGGACTACTGGTCACCTTGAGAGACATTGTTTCAGATCATTACAAATTAGACTCACACAGCAGACGTCAGGTTAGACACATCACAGTGACGGGTGATGTCATCCGTGAGTATGAGTACAAGGAGGACGGTCACACCAGAATGTTTACAAATCCAAACAGAGTCAAACAGAACAGTAATAGTGATATCTGTGTTGTTAACTTTACAAGTAACACTTCAGGTGAACTAGTGATTATTTCTCCCTCTGGTCGTATGAAGTCTATCTACCGTGGACAGAACCTGACAGGGGACTTTAATCCAGGTGATGCAGTGTGTGACACTCTCTGTAACATCCTTGTTACTGACTTTAACAACAACCACATCCATCTCCTGAGTCCTGACGGGGAGTTCCTGAAGTTCTTAATTACAGAGAATGAAATGAATGGTCCAGTCAGATTATCACTATATAAGTCTACACTGTGGGTGGGATACTATGATGGACTTGTCAAAGTGTTTCAATACACAGTGTAATTTACTTGAATTTTCATTAATCATCCTATGAAATCGTAATAGATGCCATATAACATCAATGGATTCAATCACTAAAATTTGTGTATATTCTCATGTGTGGATTCTACATATTTGCTGTCAATTCTTACTATATTAACAATGTATTATCTAATAATATAACTATATATTTCAACTATATATAACTATAAATTTCATCTGTGTTTATTATTGTTACTAAAACTTAAAAAAATACTCTGTTAATTGTAATTTTTGATTCCTTCCTGTAGATTTATAAAAACCCTATGATAATTTACTATACATATACTAGTAGTTTCCAGCATTGTACTCCAGTCATACTCAATGTGAGATTCCTAATTATGAAGTTTCTGAAGGTGATTAAGGGGATGAAGGACACATAGTCATATACTGTATGGCTCAGTTTAATTACTCCAAAGTCTCTGATAATACATGTACAAAACCTGAATGAAACCACAGTACGTGAATAATATTTTGACAGTTTGTTTAACTTTCCATCTTGTATAAAAATATTTCAATTTTTTTTATATTCCTTGTAAATATTATAATTCAATATATTGATCCACTATTCTGTTTCCCTACACTGTGTCATAGTCGGTCTCTCAGGGGGAATATATTTAAGAGTTTTTTTTAGCTAACCTGAGCCAAAGGTTCAAGCGAGCTTTCCTGATCACATTTTGTCCGTCGTCTGTCGAGCTGTCTCTTTGTCTGTAAACTTTTAACATTTTCAACTTCTTCTCAAGAACCACTGGACCAATTTCTACCAAACTTGCCACGAAGTATCCTTAGGTGAAGGGGGTTCAAGGTTTTTTGTAAATGAGGGGCCACACCCTATTAGAAGGGGAGATAATTAAAAATTAGTGAAAATTAATGGCATCTTTAAAAAATCTTCTAAAGTACAACTGGACCAATTTCAACCGAGCCTGCCACAAAGTATCCTTGGGTGAAGAGAATTGAATTCAAATTAATTAAAATGAAGGGCCATACACCCTATTCCAAGGGGAGATAATTAAAAATAAGTGAAATGAACAAACTTGAATCTACACTACATGAAAATGTTTCCACATAAGTAACATCTTTCCTTGGCCAGTGGTTCTTGAGAAGACTTTTTAAAGATTTTTTTAATTTTCAGCTGACTTAAGGAACGGTCTGAATAAACTCAAGCTTTATGACTAATTATTTGGTTGATAATGGACATGAAATAAAGAAAGTATTTTTGCATACAGTCAATTTTTGTGGATGAAACTGCTAATAGCAGGTAAAAAGTACTTCAATGCAAGTCTTTCATTTTACCATATAAGCAGAAGTTTTAGCCAGGATTAAATATTGGCATATTAGCGAGAGTGCTGAGATCGACACTAAAATTGAATATTGCTAAAAATAATTGCGTTTTATTTGTAATAGTTTCTTAAATGAGCATTTTAAAATAGATTTTAAAATTAAATCGCACTAAAAATGTAATATCAATTATTAAGACTGCTAAAATAAATTTGCGTCTTCCTTAAATTTCCACTGATACAGTATATCTGTGTTGATTTAGTGACAGAAGATTTTCCTGACTGTCTTTACCAGTCCTGTAAGAAAATTTAAGAAAACTATATCAAGGTAAAAAGTGATTTGAAAAAAAATTCAGAGGATGAAAATAAGGCAAAATTTTATGCATAATTTATGCATGATTTTGATTACCGGTACAAGAATCTGTAGCACAAACATATGTTGGGAACATATCCATATGCATGATTCCAGAATAATATATGGTATCTTCTTAATGTAAGCAGTGGGTAGTTGCATGAAAACTAGTTTTAAATTCCCCATACTTAAATTTTCTACAATTTTCAGAACAATTATTACTTCCACGGTTGAAATTTGTCTGTTTCATTTGAACACATCTAAAAATTACTTCCCTACAGATCCAGACGAAGGGGAGTCCATTTCATGTCCAGGCCAGTAAGGTGTTAGCTCATATCTTCACAATGAGCCTTCACTGGTCCGGCAGGTATGTTGTGTCTCCGTGTGTATTTATAATAAACAATATTTGAAATCTGGCATTGGTAAAATTTTATAGTATAATCTTTTATTGATATCTGATTAGTAGTTTTTGTAGGTCTACATACATGTATTAATTTTTATGGTATTTAATTTTAATGACTTGAGATTTGAATACATTTTGGACAGCAACCAAATTCAAGAGATGATGTAATCAGCTTTGGAGAAGTGAATAATATTCAACAAAACAGTAAATCTCCCATGCAGAGTTTTTTTCCTCTCTCAACACCTCTGCAATGGGCTATTCTTTTGGACATAACATATAAAACGTAATATTTGCAGGTTTATTTCAAATTAAATTAATAATTCTAGATTTATTTAGTAAATACCTATCTCAAATCTCAGACATAAACATAGAAATTGAATTATAATGAATTAAAACAAACGCACTATTTCTCGTGTTTATCACTATGATATATCCACCAGTTCAATTTTTTCTTATATACTTTGATTTTGAATAAAAAAAAAACATTTTTATCATATATATAAGATTTTTTTTCAACAGAATATGAAATTTTAATTTTTGAATTACATTTTGATTCAATTTGTAAGTTTAGATAAAACTTTAAATTGCAGTATAATTTCAAATCAATCTCTTTTTAATAGAATATTATAGGTAAAAATTCATAAGCCATTTGAATAGTCTAGATTCAATAAACGGAACGTTATCAGAAAATATTTTGTTTTGTTTTTCAGGCTGGAACAGGACAGATTACAGGAGCTTTACATCGAATGTTTCCATATTGTGTGGTGCATTGTGGAATCTCATATTTATCGTCTCTATCCTGAACAAAAAGTTCGGCTGCAGAGAGAGTGTAGAAATAAGATCCCTAGTGACAAAGGTTGAAAGGTATGTAGAGGAGGGTTTTTAATATTTCCTTTTATACAGCAACATTAGGGGCTCTCAGTAATCTGAACACAAAAGAGTTCCAATTGTATGATATATTTTGCAGTAATAAAATGATCTTATCCTTTGATCTTAAATTAACCCCCCCCCCTCCCTCCAAAACCCACTTTACAAGACACAGTGTATAGTGTGTCCTTAAAAACAGGTTATGTTTTATTCTTGTTTATCTCTCAGCTGTTCAGATGGTAGTCCTTTGACTTCAGACTTGTAGGAGCATGGTAATGACCTCCACATTTCGAGGTTTTAAGACTTCTGTGATTGCTGAAATTTAGGATACTTTTGTTCAAATAAGAAATAAAATCAAACATAATTTGACAATTTCTTCCTGTGGGCTAGTCAAATATAGTGGTACATTTATTTCAGATTGGTGCGGTCAAAGTTGCTGGATCTGTACATAGAGAAGTTTGTGGTATCACCCACAGCAAAGAAAGAGGAAGTTCACTCGTGTACTCAGACCAGGACTCTGACAATGGTAGACAAGGGGGTACAGACAGACATGATCAAAATCACAGGTGAGGCAAAGAAGATGTAGATAAAACAGGGACAAAGGGATACCTTCTGATTCTGGGAAAATTTTAAATATTTTTAGAGCTCACCTAAAAAAAAGTCGAGATAACTTATGCAATAACCAAGCCTTGTACGAATCTGTCGCTGCTGTTGGCAAGGCCGGTAATAATTTGTCTGCAGTATAACTTGGCACACAAGTGGGCTATATTGAGATACATAATTCTGTGTAACAGTTTGATTTCAATGAATGGTGTTGTCATGATAATTAAAACTAGAAAATTCTTTGAAATATTTTCAAAATGATACTCTTCCTATAGTTTTGGTCTGATTTCAATAGTTTCAAATTCAAATGCTAGAGTCTCGTCAAAGACTTGTGGTTATAATCATACTTTTATATCTATTACATTTATTTTTTTTATTTCACCCTTTTAGAAAAACGATCACAGGCAGAATCTCCCTCTACAGTTGCACCAGCATCTGAACCATGGAAAAAATCCAAAACAAAAACGCTGACAAATAACACAAAAGCCACCACTGTAGAGTCAAAGAAAGACATTGAGTGGCCAAAGTTGTCAGGTCCGAAAGTGCCTGATTGGACCAATCGGTTGCTGGACAGTCCGAAACTTCCAGACTGGAGCAGCCCAGAAAGAAGTAGCAGTAGTGTCCGAAAGACTCCAGAGTCGCTGACAAGTGGATTGTATTTTTCTGCAGAGGATAAATCATTTCCGAGTTCACCGGACATCAGACAATCTTCATTTCTTAATTCTCCAGACAATCTCAGAAAGCGAAATTTGAATCAGTTGAGGAGCCCTAAAGAGACCCCAGTAGTGTCGGAACCCACGCAGAACTTTACAAACTGGTCAGACAATATGGTGTTTGGATCTAAATCAAACTTTCTGTCCAGTGATCATACAATAAAAAAATCGGAAGATGAAAGAAAAAGCAAACTGTTGAAGAACAAACTTTGTGCTTTGGTAGAGCCTAAATCAAATCCCACAGGACTGAAAGCTCAGAGTTCCACATTCCAGCAAAATAATGGCTCTAAAACGGAAAATCAACAGATTAGGCAGTCGGGAGGAAAGGAAGTGTCTTACTCTAGCAATAGGAAAACGAAGGATCTGAAAGAGGAGCAGAAATCTAGAGACCCAGAGCCAGTGTCTTGGTGGGATTCAACACGAAGCTTAACGAGATCAAATTTAAAATCTCCTTCTGTTGGCTCAGAAGAGGATTCAAGTGGCAGTGAAAAAAGATCTTTGGGCAGAGGGAGGGGAAGGCGTGTTAAAAAAGGGCTTCCTGCACCCTCAAATTCATCTTCTCTTGTGCAGAAATCAGACTTTGGAGATGAGAAATCTGAAAATCTTTATAAGTCTCAGAAGAGGGTCAATCCTTTTTGATCCACCAGAGATAAAAATCCATTGCGCTTCCAAAATCAGAATGCTAATTGCAATAAAGGTAGTGGTGCTAGTGGTGGGAAATCCCCACAAAAAGTGATGGACTGGTTCTCTATGGAGGAGGTAGAAACTGGTGATCAGCCCTCAGAAACAGGCAGCAGGAATGAGGATGACGTTCCAGATGACTGGTTTCTGGCGAGCGAGGACGAAAAAAATGCCAAATATTCCCAAAACAGCGATATGCAAGCTTTACAGAGTCAAGCAAGTGACATTTCAACGAATCAAAAGAGTGCTAGCAAAGGTCAGGTGTCTCAAAATGGAGACTCTCCATCGCAGACAGAGGCTGACACGGGGGGACTGGACAGTAAATTTGACAGTGAGAACGGTAGTGGTGACTGCCCCACGCGACCCTCCCATTTTTCCGACGAGGAGGGTGAGGATGATGGATTGTCGGAAACAGACCAGAGCTCCGATGATGAAATGTATATGAGGCCTGCAACTGCCGACACTTCTGACCAGGGATTTACGAAAGTTCTAGTGTTTCTAAGTGGGTTCCTGGGCAGAGAAAGTGTACACTGTGTGGTGCCACTGATCATGTTATATACAAGTGCCACATGAAAAAAGACAACAGCTTTTTTCTGTGAAAAATGTGCCATTTTATTAACTTGTTCTTGTATTTAAGGGTAAGTTTTATTCCCCTTATTCACATGATCTGAGGCCTACCTTATCTTTATTGGTCAAAGTGTGTGTGTGTATCTGAATGTATTTCTGTACCCTTCAATGAAAGGATCAGTTTTCATATGTTTTAGATGTTTCTTGATTCACGTAAACTTATGAAATATTGTCTGATGATTAACTTTCTCCTGCATAAATGCCTCAGGTAGCGATATACGGATTATAATTTGCTAAGGTCAACATTAAAAAAAGAACTTATTTTGTCAAGGCGAATAAACATGATAAATGTCCCAAAATAAAACTTCAGGAAAATAAGAAATCTTTTACTATTAATTAAAAAAGAATGGTCTTCAGATTATAATTTTTTCTTTGAGTTTATTCAATAAAGGTTTTACTCCCAGTGAATAAATTTTTCTCTTAATTTTACAAAATTCGTCTGAAATTCATTTATTGCTGGCATAGGTTTTGGATGATAATTCTCTGTAAGATTTTGTATTAGCACTTGAGCACATTAGGAAATAAGCACACTAACTCTTGATTCCCACCTACATTTTGGAACCCATTATTCAATATAAATAGCAATTTGGCCATAAAATCTTTGTTAAATACAAAGAACAGTTCAAGGGTAATTGATAAGTTGTCTCAATACCAGCACTAAAATAGTAAATTATCAATAATTCCAGGTCTTGAAAAGAAAGGGGGGGGGGGTAAGTTGATATTTTTCATTGAAATCGGTGTTTCAAGCATCACCATATTATGAAATAGTCTTGGATATGATTAAATGTTCCTTATATCTTTTTTTTGAAATTGGTGGAAAATAAGTATTTTTGTCTTTTTTTGTCAGTAAACATATGTTCCTCCACCTGTGATACACAAAAAGCTTTGGTATGAATGTGTGAAATAACAGTCCATATTACCTGTAAAAAGGAATTTTTGTGTCATGGTGGGGGAGGGGATGTTTTTAGAATTTTTTCCGTTTAGTTCTATAGTGAAAAACAGGACTTTTACCAGAATTTTAAAGTTGTTTCTCTGTTTTTCAATTAAGTAATGTTTTATAAAAATCCATTTAATCATCAATAAATTCATCAGATAAATTAACTATTGAAAATTGTCTTGGAGGTAGGTGGGCAAAAAAAACCTATTTTTTTGCAGTTCTTTCCTGATCTTAAAAGATTCCTATTGACTTTAGCTTAAAAGTCAAAGTCAAACTCTTTTCTTTCCTCACGCAGCATTGTTAAGGCTTGAATAAGGGGGCGGGGCCTAATTTATACGGGAAAAGCATACTATGACGTCACACAAAAATATGACATTTATGTAGTTCTCATAAAACGTGTAAATGAAATAATGTGCAACGCTGAACAGTTTTAGCATAATAAACAACATTATAACTTATCAATGCATTTAAAAAAGTTGCTAGTTAAATCCCTTGTAGCTGGTTAAAAACTAAGCACTCATTGCGATGAACTTGTAAACATGACGTCATACTGGTAAAAATGACGTACTTCGTGTGCTGTATGAGGCAAATCGAGAAATTGTTTATCAATGAAAAATGTGTTTTATTATTAAACGGAATATTATTTACAAATTTTAAAAAGTCGATTATTACCAAGGTATAGCCTTTGTTTAGTGCGATTGTTAATTAACTACAAAGAGAATGTATTTTATTAATTATGTCATGTTTTATGTACAGGTTACGTATATTTTACATCGAGGTGCCCCATAAAATCGTACTTTTGCAAGGGCATACACTTCATAGATCTGAACCATTTTTAAAATATAGATAAAGGATATCTTCCTTAACTTGAAAAGTGCTGCTGCTTTCTTTAAATCGAGGCCGTGATTTTATAAGTACACAAAATATTTGGTAAAATTCTAAAATATTTCGACATTGGCCTATTTACTTAAACATTTAAGTATTAAAACGCGAATTCTATTCAAAGCAGCAGCACTTTTCAGAAACTACAAAGTACACAGGAACAATTAATATCTTGAATTTTTAATTTCAATTGGGATATGCCCTTGCGATATTGAACTTTGTTATTGACCTACATTCCGTGTACCTGCTATGCGTTTATCATGTGACTGTCCATCGATGGGACCAAACTCTACACAGTACAGAGTATGTTATACTATGCTATTTCCATAAGTATTTAAGTTCTGTGATAGTAGAATTGCTGAATAAAAATAAATTGAATTTTAAAAATTCCCCTTTTTCGCACTTTTATTTTCCGTTGATTTCTTATAGTAAGCCTTAACAGTGCTGCGCATCTGTATTTTTTCAGTTCTTGCATGCTTTTCTTTTTTCCTTAAGTTGGGGACATATAATTCCTTAATTAAAAACACCATTGTTTATATGAAGTTAATTAATAATGAATTGTGTATGTAGAATTGCTCCAATTTAAAGCAAATTTTTTTTAACTAATTGAAAATGTGGAAAGTCATAAACATCTTGGCATACATTTTTCAAAAAATGGCCATTGGGATATGCACATACAAACAACTGTCCTGAAAGCATCTCAACGTCTTCATATACTAAGAAAACTCAAATTTCTTAGTGATAGAAAATCGCTTGAAAAATTGTTTTTTTCCTACGTTAGACCATTATTAGAATATGGTGATGTCATATGGGATAATATGTCAAATGATTTAGTCAATAAAATGGAGCATATCAATATCGAAGCCGCTCGCATAGTAACCGGTTCTACGAAACTCGTAAGTCTTAATCGTCTTTATCAGGAGACTGGTTGGGAATTTTTAAAAGACAGGAGATACAAATGTCACAGGGTGACAATTACTTGTTTTTATTTTATTTAGTATAATTATTTAGTACAGCTGGTATAGTAAGTCAGTATAGTAGATAGCTGTAGTAAATTCCTTCATTCATTCATTCATACCTGGTCATTCATTGTCATCGTGTTTGTAGTGTATTCTGGTTTGTCCGGTGTTCTGTGTCACGTGAGTGTTTGGTTGTCACGTGATTGTCTTGTGGTTTATTTTTATCCTAGGTGTGAGTTGTAAAACCAGTATGTATGGGGTGTGGTAGCTATGTACGCATGTGTGAGTCCTGGTATATATACTTATGCACTGACTATTCCTTTTTAATCTTGACGATACATTGACGATAGTTTGGATGTTCTCCTGCGAGAGATCCACGTGAGCAGTTTGTCTAAGAAATTCCTTACGGAATCTTAGTGCCTTAATTGATGTGACTGGTAAGAATTAATATTAAGTCTTATTCTTATTTTAAACTGTTCTAATTAAATATATATTAGTGTGTGTGAATTTGTACGAGTGTGTCATTTTCATTGCAGGTCACCTTCATTCGTTTGTTCGTTTATACTTCATCATCGTAATTGTCAGCTAATAAATATATGAACCTTTATTGAGGAACTGTGTTGAATTATTATTATTCCCTGAGATTGGGAGACCCGTGACAATGGCGCCCAACGTGAGAAATTCAGCGCTGGAAACACTGAACACCCGTGTCGGCAGTTACGAGCTACACAGGGACTACTTTTACACTGAGCGCTTCGAGTAAGCAGTGTGACGTCACAACTATTCATGGATACCTCATGTGGCCGAGACGAGCGATGTTTTGGTGGATTATCCATTTAATTAACATTCGTGCCAAGAACTGTGTGTGCTGAACGATTCCTATAAACGGATAGACGCGGCCTATTCTTGGACGACCTGGAAATCGTGGTGGACTTTGGTATTTGACTACTGTTGATTGTGTGTGTCATGTTCTATTTTTAAACATTTCTACTTTCACTTTGTAGATTATTGTTGTTTTGTATGTAATATTTGTTTCATTTGTCATTTGATTGTATAATTCATCCATGTGAGACAGTATTGCGATTGAGAGTGTGTTAAACAGCCTAAAAAAAAAAGTTTAAAACTCCTAAATAATTGAAAAAAAAGTAAAGGGAAGTAGGTAAATCAGTGGGATTTATAGTAAGACATAGTACAGAGACTTATCTTCTCTACTAACATTTTATTTGCACTTGGTATTAAATTGGTGTGAAAAAGCAGAGAGAAATATTTGTGAGACAGAACCTTACTCTATTTTTGTTTCAGAATATTCAATTTGGTTTAAAATTTACAAGTTTCAGTGTTGACAAGTTTTATGTTTTGGAGGTTGTGTTGAGTGTCATCTTTGTGTTGATCATCTTTGTGTTTCAGGATTCATCAAACTCATTATTTCATACCCCATCATTATTTTAGATGTAGATTTAAGATTTATTAGGGTAGTTATTTAGAGCAAGATTTAGAGAATTTAGGCTCTTTATCTAGAGAATTACAAGATTTGTGGAAAGTTATAGTGATACTTGAAGTGTTAGTGACACTGTAAGAAAAATGTAGTGATATTGATCATTAGTTTGAGATATAACTTTGTAGATTATTTTTTTTACAGGGTTTATTACATTGACTTTGATTGTACAATCTATGAAGATCTGCTTTACTTTTCTAGTCACAACAGTGTTTATTATAACAATGGCTACAGTTGGAGAGAAAGCATCAGACCATGAGTCCTGGGAGGAAGAGATTGAAAAGGCTGAAAAAGATCAAGAAAAGCTCATACATGATGTAGGTAAGATTGACCCAAAATATAAAGTCATTACAAAAGAAGAGTACGATTATTTCATGGCTATGAAAACCAGTACACCTCTGACAGGTCCAGGAAAAGGTTTTCCATTTCCAAGTTCTCCAATACCAGGTAAATTTCAACCTGCATTAAACCCCTCATTCAATATGTCAACTTTGCAGAGTAATTTCAATACAACTCCAAAGCTTCCGACATTTAGTGGCAGTGAGGAACTTCAAAAAGGGGAAGTGACCTATGAAGTCTGGAGTTTCGAGGTAAGGTGCCTTAGAAATTCACAGGTGTTGCCTGATGCTGTATTACTTCAGACAATTAGAAATTCCCTCAAGGGAACTGCAAGGTCAATGCTGATTTCACTCGGTGAATCAGCTACAGCGAGTCAAATTTTGGAGAAATTAGAAGGGTTTTATGGAATGGTAAGTAGTAGTGAAACTCTAATGCAGCAGTTCTGTAACGACTGTCAGAAAGAAAATGAGAGTATTGTGGCTTACGGTTCTAGGTTAGAATCTACATTATGTAAAGCAATCAAACAGGGCCACATAGATGACATTGCAAAAGATACAATGCTATGTAGTAAATTTTGGACTGGATTGAGAAGTAAGTCATTAAGAAATTCTACTAGATATATCTATGCAAATATAACAGAATTTCAGGTTTTGCTCAGAGAAATCAGGAAAGTAGAGCAAGAAGAGATCAACATGGAGACTTTGAACAAGGATGCCAAGTCTGCAGCTCTCCACAGCAGATCAACAGAAGCTAGCAGAGATACAACAAATCAAGAACTTCTCAAAGCAATTAAAGGTATTGAGAGAAGACTGGAAAACTTGGAAAAGAAACAAGGTAATGTAAACAATTTTCAGTTTGTGGGGAGAGGAAGGTCCTCACAAAGAGGATTTTACAGAGGACAAAGTAGAGGTAGAGGTTGGTCTAACAGGGGTAAGTACACAGATCAATCAAATCAAGGTTACCCAAAAGAGTAATCTCTTCTGTTGTGGGGCGAACGGGAGAGAGTACTGATTTATGCCCTAAAGAGTTACAGGATAGGATGATAGGTCCAACAAATGAAGCATATGTAAAAATTTGTGGGAAAGAGGTTTCAAGTCTGATAGATAGTGGTTCGATGGTAACGACCATTTCAGAGTCATTTTATAATTCTCTGGAGAACAAACCAAGTCTACATGAAATATCTGAATTTAAATTAGATGTTTATGGTGCAAATGGGGACAGTTTGCCTTATTTGGGTTATGTAGAAGCAGAAATTGAAGTTCCATTCATGCAAGAACCATTATTTATTCCAGCGTTAATAACTCGGGATTCAAGCTTCAATAGTAGAGTTCCGGTTATTATTGGGACAAATGTTATTAGACTTTGTGTAGATTTTACAGGTGAGTGTGAACAAGCATGGCAAACGGCTATTAACACTATGTATGTTAATTGCTGTGTACCTGTTAAGACAACTAATAAGTATCCTATACATTTAGCTCCCAATGAAGTGAAATACATTAGAGGAATGGTAAGAAACATGGAAGGGACAGTGAAGACCTTAATAACAGAACAGCTGGAGAAAGTCAGGCCGGAGTGGTAGTGTGCCCTCGACTGGTAGCGTCCAATAGTACAGGCAAAAACAAAAGGGTCACAGTTAAGGTATGTAATATCTCGGCTAGTGCTGTTAAGATACCACCCAAGACAAACATCTGTAGTGTGAGTCAGGTAAGAGTAGTAGACACCTGGAATCCACAACATGCAGAAACCAAACCAGCCAAACAGAAGAATTCCACTACCAGATCATTAGCAGATCTAGGGGTGAAGGTCAACACTGACAAACTCTCTAAGGGGGAGGTAAGAGAAGCTTTGCATACTATTGGAAAATGGCAACACTTATTCTCTACATCTCCTACAGACCTAGGGAGGACAGATGTGGTCAAACATGAGATAAACCTAACCACAGAAATACCTTTCAAGGAACCGTATAGACGCATTCCCCCTGGTATGATTGAAGAAGTTAGGCAGACGTTGAAAGAGATGTTGGAGGCAGGGGCCATCAGGAAGTCGAGCAGTCCCTACTGTTCTAACGTGGTTCTATGTAGAAAGTCAGACGGATCCTTGAGATTCTGTATAGACCTGAGGAAGCTTAACAACAGGACTATCAAGGATGCGTATACCCTACCCAGAATAGAGGACACTTTAGATAGATTGGACGGATCAAGGTATTTCAGTAAATT
The DNA here is from genome assembly GCF_032062105.1 of Saccostrea cuccullata. Lineage (NCBI taxonomy): Eukaryota > Metazoa > Mollusca > Bivalvia > Ostreida > Ostreidae > Saccostrea > Saccostrea cuccullata. Next base: position 8,751 of record NW_026925371.1, on the reverse strand, counting down.
AGATTTAAAGTCAGGCTACTGGCAGGTCGAGATTCGTGAGGAAGACAAGAAAAAGACAGCCTTTACGGTAGGACCATTAGGGTTCTTTGAATGTAACAGGATGCCGTTTGGTCTCACCAATGCTCCTGCGACATTCCAAAGACTAATGGAAATGTGTATGGGTGATATGAATCTAAAAGAATGTTTACTTTTTCTCGATGATATTCTAATTTTCTCGAGTACATTTCAGGAACATCTGGTGAGGTTGGAATCAGTTTTTCAGAGATTACATGACTACAAGTTGAAATTGAATCCAAAGAAATGTGAATTCTTCAAAAGTCAAGTTCGCTATTTGGGTCATGTGGTTTCTGAGAAAGGGATTATGACTGATCCAGAGAAAACATCAGCTTTAGAAAATTGGCCTGTTCCATGTAATGTAAAGTCATTAAGATCTTTCTTAGGGTTTACAGGGTACTATCGCAGATTTATTAAAGACTACGCAAGGATTGTAAAGCCCTTGAATGATCTGCTGATTGGACAACCTACCAACAAAGCAGCAAAGAAAAACAGAAAGAGAAAGAAAGCTGAGTGGAAATGGGGTGAGTCTGAACAACAATCTTTTGAACTCATTATTCAGAAGCTTTCAAATCCTCCTATTCTTGCTTTTGCCAATTTCTCTAAGCCATTTATTTTGAACATAGATGCAAGTGTTAATGGTTTAGGGGCAGTTCTGTATCAAGAGCAGGATGGTAAGGAGCGTGTTATTGCATATGCAAGTAGGGGTTTACGGCAATCTGAGAAACATTATCCAGCACATAAGCTTGAATTTCTGTGTTTGAAATGGGCTGTTGTAGATAAATATCATGATTATTTGTATGGCAATCATTTTGATGTAAGGACAGACAATAATCCTCTTACGTATGTCACCACAACAGCCAAACTTGACGCAACATCACATCGCTGGTTAGCATCATTGTCAGCATATGATTTTAAGATAACGTACAGATCAGGTAAGCTCAACCGAGACGCTGATGGGTTATCGAGAAATCCACCTAAACAGGAACTGTTTTCAGATGTGGTTAAAGCTATTTCTCAGGCAGCATTAGTAAAGGTAAATCCTCTAGCAGAGAGTTGTGTTATTGGTAAGTCACTAGAGCCTGACAATGCTGAGAGAGCTGAGACATCACAGAAACTAAGCACTGTGAATTGGGAACTGGAACAAGGTAATGATTCTGTTATAAGTAGGGTCAAGGATCTACTTCGAAGACGAATCAAACCAACTGGAAAAGACCTACAAGAGGAATCAAATTCAGTCAAGTTACTCTTAAGGGAGTGGAAGCAACTGGTGATTGAAAGAGGAATCTTGTTTAGAAAAACTACTGTTGCTGGAGAGGAGATACGTCAGTTAGTTTTACCAAGTAAGTATAAAGACAGTGTACTCATAGGACTTCATGAGGATATGGGTCACCAAGGACGAGACAGAACGTATTGGTTGGTACAACAGAGATTCTACTGGCCAAACATGTATACAGATGTAGTCGAAAAGGTAGAGAACTGTGACAGGTGTGTGAGGTTTAAGACGAGAGAAGTACCAAGGACAGGATTGGTTTCCATTTTTACATCAAGACCTATGGAACTGGTTTGTATGGACTTTCTGACTCTTGAGAAGTCTAAAGGTGGGTATGAGAACATACTAGTCATTACTGACCACTTTACGAGGTATGCGGTGGCTGTTCCGACCAGGAACCAATTAGCATCTACTACGGCTAAGGTACTTTACGAACATTTCATCTGCCATTACAGTTTCCCTGAGCGTATACATTCGGACCAAGGTAGGAACTTTGAAAGTTCAGTTATCAAGGAACTCTGTAAGATTGCTGGAGTAAAGAAGAGCAGAACAACTCCATACCACCCTATGGGAAATGGGCAAGTTGAAAGGTTCAACCAGACATTGCTGAAGATGTTAGGGACGTTAGACAGTGAACAGAAGCACGATTGGAAAACTTATGTTTTACCTTTAGTCAACGCCTACAACTCAACAAAGCACGAAACGACGGGATTTTCGCCTCATTACCTGATGTTTGGGTGGAACCCTAGATTAGCGATTGATGCATATCTTGGATTGGAAGAAACACCACAAAAGACCAGAAGTAGGGAGAATTATGCACAGAAGCTGAAGAAAAGACTAAACTATGCATACAAGATGGCCAGAGGTAACATTGGTAGAAATAATGTAAGGTATAAACAAGGTTATGACAAGCAGGTCCGTTTTGAAAAATTAGAAGTTGGAGATAGGGTTTTGGTGAGAACATTAGTATTTTCTGGTAGATCAAAATTAGCTGATAAGTGGGAGAGAGATCCCTACATGGTAATAGAACAACCTGTTTCAAACATCCCTGTCTATAGAGTCAAAAATGAGATATCAGGAAAAATTAGAACATTACATAGGAATCTTTTATTACCTTTTATGTGCATTACAAAATCTTCGAATTTAGATCAACATTCAGATAACAGGGTCCCGGAGGCAGTGCCAGACCAGGTAGTTGCAGAATCAGAGACAGAGTCCGAATCTGAGGATGAGGAAGTTTTAGTAAGGTATAAAAGAGTTAAACCTATGCAGAATTTATCTAGTATTTCAGATAGGTCAAGGTCATCCAAGTCACCATCAACTAGAGAGGCATCAACTAGAGAAAATACAACGATAAACCGAGCAGAGCCATCAAATAGAGAGGCATCAACAAGCGAAAGTATAAAGTTGACCCACATGGAACCATCTATTCCAGCTAATGTAGTAGCAGAGCCTCGCAGGTCTGCCAGAACCAAGAAAGTACCAGATAGGTATGGTTCCTGGGTATCTCCCATAGAGACCCAGATTTGGTATGTATAAATAGGGAGAACGTCACAGGTAATCATGATGTGTGTATATAGATTTAATATGTTGTTTTTATGTTATGTTTTTATTTCATCTTGGATAGAACTACTATGATTTAACTTAAGATTTCACTTACAGTGACTTAGTTAATTATGTATGGTGTATATTGTAGTTCATAATTTTATGATTAGTCATTAAGTCTTATTATTTGATAGTTACTTAGTGTTGATAAGACTTAAGTTAGTGTAGATAAGTTTAGTAGTAGAGTATTCTCTTTAAGAAATGTCAGGAGACATTTTATTAAAGAGGGGGAGAATGTCACAGGGTGACAATTACTTGTTTTTATTTTATTTAGTATAATTATTTAGTACAGCTGGTATAGTAAGTCAGTATAGTAGATAGCTGTAGTAAATTCCTTCATTCATTCATTCATACCTGGTCATTCATTGTCATCGTGTTTGTAGTGTATTCTGGTTTGTCCGGTGTTCTGTGTCACGTGAGTGTTTGGTTGTCACGTGATTGTCTTGTGGTTTATTTTTATCCTAGGTGTGAGTTGTAAAACCAGTATGTATGGGGTGTGGTAGCTATGTACGCATGTGTGAGTCCTGGTATATATACTTATGCACTGACTATTCCTTTTTAATCTTGACGATACATTGACGATAGTTTGGATGTTCTCCTGCGAGAGATCCACGTGAGCAGTTTGTCTAAGAAATTCCTTACGGAATCTTAGTGCCTTAATTGATGTGACTGGTAAGAATTAATATTAAGTCTTATTCTTATTTTAAACTGTTCTAATTAAATATATATTAGTGTGTGTGAATTTGTACGAGTGTGTCATTTTCATTGCAGGTCACCTTCATTCGTTTGTTCGTTTATACTTCATCATCGTAATTGTCAGCTAATATATATATGAACCTTTATTGAGGAACTGTGTTGAATTATTATTATTCCCTGAGATTGGGAGACCCGTGACACAAACATAAAATTATACAGTATCACAAAATGGTATACGGCATAACTCCCCAATACCTCTCAGATCTAGTCCCATCGCAAAATCAAGATATTCACAATCATTCCACTAGGCAAAAGTGTAACATCAAGCAAGTCAAATGTAGAACTGATTACTATAGTAATTCCTTCATTCCGTCAACAATCAAACTTTGGAATGAGTTACCTGATTCTATTAAACAAAACCCATCGCTATCTAATTTAAAACGCTATTTAAATGTCAACAATCCAAATCGCAAACCCCCTCAATATTATTATACTGGTAAACGTAAGGAACAGATACTGCACACAAGACTACGTCTCGATTGTAACTCACTAAAAAGTCATTTATTTTCTCGAAATATTGTCAATAGCCCCAACTGTAACTGTGGTGAGATTGAAACTTCTGAACATTTTCTCCTACATTGTCCTTCTTTCAAAGATTTCAGATATAGATTTATCTATACTCTTCCGTATTATATCAACTCCAATATATTATTATTTGGTGACCAAAATCTTTCATTGGCAGATTATGTTCTGATCTTTAAATCTGTCCAAAAAATTATTGTAGCTACGAAAAGATTCGTGTGAGTAGTTTTTCCAATAGTAAATATTCACTACTCCTTCTCTCTTGGGTATGTTATTTCCTGTGTACATCCTGTCAACTAAATGTAGCAAGCGTCATTCATTTTTTTTTCTTCATTATTTTCCCAATCTTTTATTGTTATATTTCCCAAATCTTAAAATACAGATTAAGTTAGAGTTTTACTCCGCTTCCCTAATTCTTTTATGGTTTACAGCCCTTTTTAGACTTTTAGTTTTGATGAGAAACTAGCTTATTAATTTTTTAAAGCATGCAAAATAAAGTACTCTCATTATGTTCCAAAGCTATAGGACATTTCTCAAGGATTTAACCTCTTGTGTTTAAACTAGTAATTAAAGTGGACAAAAAAGAATTTTCACTCTCTGAATCCCTCCCACTCATTTAAATTTGTCTGATTTTTTATGTACATGGACTTTATGATAAACTTAAAACAGCTTAACCAAATGTCAGATTCCCAAAAGGAACATAATCAAGATTGTAACTTGTGATAAAGCATTGTATATAATGTCAGCATTTGCAGGAGGGCTCAGATTTAAAGTTTTTGCCATTGTTTTCATGTTAAATTTTTGTGTGTTTTTTTAAAATTAAATATGGTAAAGTACAATCTTTATTGTTAAAGGCCTTTTTTCCTTTCAAATTGTTCAAATATCAAGAAATAGGACATTTTGCATGTACTTGCCGTCTTTTGAATGCTAGTTAAATAATATATAGAACCTTAATAATGCCAGGTTAACATTTCAGTTTTCCCATGCAAAAAATATTAACTTCATGAAAAGGTGATCAATATTCCAGCATATATGGTCATTCTAGGGTGATTTGAACCATTTGAAATATTTTCCACTAAGTGTGCTGTAACTCAATGTTATGGATGAAGAAAAAATGTTGAAATCTTGTCTTGGAGTTTTAAACTTGTAAGATTAAAAACATAAGCTCAAAATGTTGGGCACAATATTATATGTATATAACAGTCAGATAAGTCTTCAAGATGAACAAGATTTGAGAGAAGCAGATCCGAGTTTTATTTAAGCAATACGAGGTGCAGTTTTTGATAATTTAATTTTCCTGTCAAAATATTCTAATACTATTATGATAAATCAGTATGTAATTTAACCCTTTATGATCCAATACATGTAGACCATAATGAATTAATTTTGCCTCAATCAAAGCTTAAAAATATTTCATCCATCTCAAATATGAACTACAGAACTTTGAAAATGTACTTTTTACCTGTCATTGAAATAGTTATATTTACTATGTATATTACAACAAAAGTTTCTGACTTCAAAGTTGTAGCATATATTGCTCTAAGCTAAGACATCCGAGTGCCTACCATTTTATTGTTAAGAAGTAAGTTGTTATCATTTACTGATATTATATCTATTCTAAATTAATAAATTAGATATTCTTAAGACTGTTGTCATTAAGGTTTAGGTCCAATAAAGAAAATCTTAAACAGTGGTGGAATTCTTTGATCATTTTCTGCAAAATTAATTTTAAAGATGTAACAGTAGTATTTAGTTATGCATTCATACGGAAGTAATGTTTTGCTAGTTAGTTTTATAATTTTTTCTCTTGTATATGGTTTTGAATAATTCTTAATATTGTTACTCTATTATCACATGGCAAACTGTAGAAGAGGCGAAATATGTTTTTTTTGGTTTTGAAGTCTGAGCTGATGCTGTAGTAAAGAATAAGATTTTATTTGAATATACATGTATTATTTATAAATTCTTGATTAAAATAATGAAACAATTATTTTCTATTAAAAATGACAGAAGAAATCAATGACTTTATTTAAAGGGGTATAATCTTGATTTTAAGAGGATTTCCAAATCGTTTGTCCAAACTTAAAGTGTCTTAATAGCATGTTTGTACGTTAGAAATGGGTAGGAATTTGATAATTTAAAAGATTTTTGTTTTTTTTAAGGCATTTTTTAATTGTTGACAGCATTTATGGTTTGAAAACTACATTATAAGCCGATGAAAATAATAATTGTTGTTTTAACAGGTGTTCATTATACGCAGACGTGTTTTATTTATGGAGAAAATGCAATTTGTTCACTAAAAAAAAAGGTATTTACCTCTTTTGTACTTTGTTTTCCTTGTTGTAAAATGTTTTTTTACGAAACAGCGAGATTTGGAAGAGATATCGGTCTTTTCATTTGAAAAATTTTAAACGTATATTTTTTGCATATGAAAATGGAAAGTTTTAAGACATTTTGATCATTCAAACATATATTTGATCACATAAAGCCGAAAATTGACTTATTTTAATTAAAAAAAAACGCATGAATTCCGGAGTTAACTCAAGTTCTAAAACTATTGGTGTACTTTAACCCCCTCCCCACCACCGCTAAATTTTTTTTGAAATCAAAGATATGGAATTGTATTTGATCCAGCTTTTTGTACTAGTGTACATATACCACTCTAAATCAGTATCTTTTCTTTAGGCTAAAATAGAGTTTGCCAGTTTCTCCTTGTGGACTTTTGACCACAGGCACTTGTTTTGGTAATTATTTCTTTTAAACCCGATAATATATCAGGGGTACTCTGAGCAATGAGCTCACTAAATGATACTCCCCGCCTCCCATATGAATATAATATCCCATATGAGTATAATGACAATGTCCATGTTTTGCTGAAGGAAAGTTTTATTAAATTTCATTCAGTGGTATGAGAGAAGTTGCAAATAAGAGATATGAGTATAATGACAATGTCCATGTTTTGCTGAAGGAAAGTTTTATTAAATTTCATTCAGTGGTATGAGAGGAGTTGCAACAAAGATATATGTACCCCAAAGCATATCAGGCGGACGGACAGACAGACGAACGTACCGATTACTATATACCCTCCCGAATTTCAATCGGGGGGTTGATTATTATACCTCCACTTAAAAAGGAATATCCTTCCATCCGTCCGTTACGCTTTGGGGTACCCATCTCTTGTCCGTAACTCCTTTATGCCGAAATGAGTTTTAACTAGAGTTACTGTGAGCAACGAGCTCACTAAATGACAGCCCCGCCTTCCATTATGTCCATATTTTGCTATATATTGTTTTACGGTAACGTGTAAAGAGGAATAACTCGTGGATCTAATGTTATTCAGAAGCCGCCATATCTCATGTCATAGGATAAAATATAATGGCCACGTTTTGCGATGGGAAACCTAAAATACGTTTTGGATCAATAAGTAAAATAGGAGGTGCACAATGGCAATATGTAATCAAGATTCTGTGAAAGTCTCATTAAATTTCCCTCGGTGGTATAGGAGGTGTTGCGGATAAGAGATGGGTACCACAAAGGGTAACCGACAGACGGACGTACAGACGGACATACCGATGACAGTATACCCCCCCACTTTTTTAGTTGGGGGGGGGGGGGTATAATGAAACTTTCACAGAGTTTTTGTTGCATATTGCCATTGTGCAGCTCTTATTTTACTTTTTGATCGGAAACATATTTCAGATATCCCATACCAAAACAATGCATGAGAATGCCATTCTTTCTATTATATTGAAGGTCATGCGTCTCATATTCGCAACCTCTATCCCACTGAATAAAATTTAATTATATTTTCACAGATTCTTTATTACAAAATTCCACTGTCCACCTCCTATTTTACTTCCTGATCTGACATTTGACATTCCCATAGCAAAACATGGACTTTGCCATGATATAATTATATGGGAGACGGGGTATCATTTAGTGGGCTGAAGTGCTCACAGTACCTCATACCCTGCACTTACGAGGGTTTCCGAATGAACGGCATTGACAATCGGACTCACAGTCGAGGTGTCTGAGAGAATTTCGTATTCTGGCGCACTTGCTAGGGAATAAACAGGATTGGTTGTCATGGGAACGGGATCCTGATGGCCTTGAACTGCCGCTGGATCTTCATATTTTTCAGGTTGTGAAACGTCAGTCCTCAACTCTGACATAGTCCTTAAGTTTACGTAATAAGATGCACGGTTTTTAAAATACTTTTTAAGATTTCAAACTCTTATTAATAGTTTAAACCACAATAACATATACATGTACATCCTTACATATTCATTCTGACATCCACATAATTCAATATCATATAGATAAGTACTGTAAACTATGTTAATAGTTAGATGTATTAATACTAATTGATAGTCCGATAGGAATACATAGGAAAAGTCTTTAAAAATCTTGTTCTCAAGAACAGCAAAGCTGTGATTGTTCATATTTATATAGATGCATCATTGGGTAGTGTACATGTGTACATGTAGATTCAAGTTTGTTCAACTCATGACCATAAGGGGCCGACAAGGGCCACTATTGGC
>NW_026925370.1:0-26136 GCF_032062105.1 Saccostrea cuccullata | reverse complement strand
CGATTAAAAAGCGAAAAGTGCTATTTATTTTCGTCAACCTCAATATTGACGGAAGCTTCTAGAACACCATGAAACTCTTAAGAGATATTTCCCTTTTGCTACATTGTTTTAATCAATAATAATCGTAAATGACGCGATTAACAGATTATTTGATAAAGGACGACAGACCTAAGAAGAAGGTACAGTTTGAGCTTTATTGTGCCCTGAAAATTTAATGTTCTCTAAACGTTATGAAATTGGCTTGAACAATAGTTGAGTAGATGAATGTGATAAAGCATGAAAGAATATGGCATAAAGGAGGACCTTTCTTGAAGTATGACATCAGTAATTTGGTGCATTTCTAAGTTTAATGCAGAAAAGCATCAAAATGACTCATTTCTGTGCGAATTTTCCTTTAGAAAATAGTGTCTGCCACCGTCGCCCACTTTAATTTTTGGATATATTATGTAAACTGCTATGAAAAATCACATATCTCAAAATCTTTCCGGGCGACGGTGGCAGAGCATTTTTTCTTAAAGAAAATTCCACTGAAAATTGATGTCTTTTGCAACCTTTTAAGAAAATACGGGAAAATGCACAAGTTAATGACGTCACAATCAGCATTAAGGAGGTCATCTGAGAAAAACGACCTGCATATTCTTACTGCAAGGGATTCCTATGATTAAGAAAGAATGAATTTTGATTTCGCATATCACTTTCATATTTTCGAAAAATATCGGGCTTAATTTGTATTGAAAATGTACCTTCTTCTTCGAAATTTCGCGCCACTGCGCAGAAAGTCGCGCATCTGCCTTGAATCAGATTGACGTAATAAGGTATTACAAAAGATGATGGATATACATTTTTTATGATTACAAGAAGTTTCAAACGTTTACTTCCAATTCCAAAAACATTTTACACAATTTGATTTACATTCATTTGTTGATCCTGCAAGTAAATGATTATTTTACGACATTTGCCGTAAGCGCATGGCGAGTGAACAAAAACGTGTTGTGATGTAATGTTGATGACTTTCCTGACTCGCCAGTAAGGTTGGCTTTATTCATAAGAAGCTTCGCTTTTCATTAAAAAAATGAAGTGCAGCAAGTACAAACATCGTCATAAACTATGGCCAAATGTACGACCCCCTGTCACCCATTATCGATACGATTCTAGAGCGGATTCTGGACCATGGCCTGAGAGTGAGACGCTAAGTTCAACGTCCAAGTTGATGTTTCTGATGAAGAATAGATGATTAATTTTTGTAAGGAAAGATCTTTTTTCTGATAATGTATGATACGATGCCCTTTTTTTCCTAAAGAGGAAGTAAATGAAAGTGTTTCTTAACATGTAAATATAGTAGAAAACATACCAAGAGCCAGGAATGCCAGGACCTAGCTTAAAATTTCTGGTGTGATATCAACACTGTTCAAAATTTAATTTGGAACAGGTAACCATATTTAGTTTTTTGTTTTAGGCTAAATGTTGCATTTATTTATTATGTTTATTCATTTGAATATATTTTCAAATGCAGAAAATGAATATCTTGGTAAAATGTTAATAAAAAATACCTGTAATTAGAGTAGCCGAGTTTATAAGCATACTTAATTCTAAAATATTCAACTGAACTGAAATATAAAGTCATACGGATAAACCTGGATGTTTACATGCTTAGAAATAAAATCAAGGAAACTAGCTATGTACCAGTAATATTTGAAGCAAAACCATTTTTATCGGCAAAACCCTACCACCATTCTTGATACTTTTGCAACACATGTACCACCTCAAAATATAAATTTCTTGACTGGGTTCGAAGGAACCATGTGAAGCTTAAGGCAAACAGTTTGCTTAGAATGATCAACAAAATGCATTTCAACGGAGAGCCATGTTCGCTAGCCAAGGGTTTCTGATCCGATGCATACTCTACAACGTTGTAGAGTTGGTATTGGATCGGAAACCCTTGGCTAACGAAGATGCCGGAGAACATGTCAAAATGTTTTGTTTTATGTCCTGATGTATTAAAATTTTGAAATAGATAAATGTTGGTTCAGTTTGGTTCTCGATCGAAATCAATTCCAATCTTCTATTCTGTAATGTACTCTATCATGCACCTATGCATTAAATATTTTAGGTGTTTATTTTTTGTGAAACATTACTATGTTACAGTACCCCCTAGGAAAAACGGGCATAGATGTTACAATACAAGCATCGATTTTGAAAGTGGGGGGGGCGCAGCCAGAGAAATTTTTACTTACCTGAAAAAGTTGAAAAGCAAAAAAAAAAAAAAAAAAAAAAGGAAAATTGCCCAAAGTCGAAATTCCTAGGGGGGGGGGGGGGGGGGGGGGGGGGAGGCAAACTTTTCTCACTACCAATTCCTTTTAATAGCCATCTTTTAAGCTTACTATACTATATTTCCTTCATATTAATTTACTTTAGTATAAAGTGGGGGGGGGGGCAACCAGCCTTTCAATGAACATTTTCAATAGTAAAAGTATTGTTGGCAAAAAAAGTGCCCCCCGGTTGCTACGTGCCTGCAATATCACATGGTCTTTCAAACTAAATGTAAAACACCCATGGACGTGTTTGTAAAATCTGACCAGCTATGTTCAGCCAACCAAATCATGGACATTTAAACCATAACTGTTTCGTACAAATGATTCCTGCAGATCACACGCCACATGCGCCAATCTTCTTTCCTGGTAATATGCACTTCTACACATTGTGTCCTAAATAACTGAAAAGTTTGGCGAAATTCTGTGCAGCTGTTTTAGAGGAGTTGCGTTGAGAAACTTTTTATCTCTATATCCAAGGTATGGCCAAAAATCTAAGTAGAAAAGTGCGGAAATTCCCGGAAAAATAAAGGAATCGGAATTTCCTGGAAATAATATGTACATCTACACATTGTGTCCTAAAATTCTGTGTAGTGGTTTATGAGGAGTTGCGCTGATTGACGGACGGGTCAAAAACATTATACCTCCTGCAACTTGTTACGTGGGGTAAAATAAACTGCCTTGCAGAATCACAGAGGCTATAAATCCAAGTGAATCGTACAGACTGTTAAAAACATGAAATAATGCCTCTCTTTGTTAGCAGAGGGTCCCTGACCCTAGGTACAAACTGATTGGTGAATGCGTCGGACATTACATTCCACATAAGTCCCAGACTCCGTTGTAATGGCGCTACATTTCAGTGTATATCCACGTAATATAAATCTTTAGCCCTGTCGTCTGGAGGTAGTACATCATGATATATGAACTGTTTGATGCAAACTTATGAAACCTCAAGTTTCCGTCTTCTTTGAATGGACTAGTCTGTGTATTCTGTAGGATCTCTAACGCTTCATCTTCCGTTTGGTAAAATGCGAGACCATCATCAACATAGAATTTCTGTTAACGAATTCACAAGCTCTTGGGTCACACTCTGACTCCTTGATCTTAACACACTGTCTCAAACAATACGTTGCTACTGCCGGAGAAGGTGAGTTTCCAAATAGAGGAACACACATACGGTATTCCATCAAAGGTAAAGATGGGTCATTGTTTGTGAACCAAATAAATCGTACAAAGTTTCTGTGGTCCTCTCGAATTTTGAATAAGTGAAACATTTGTTAAATATCACCTGTCACAGTTATTTTCTCTTTTCTAAATCTTACTAGAATCTCATGTAAACTGTTGGTAAGGTCTGGTCCACTTAAAAGAACTGAATTCAGGGAGTGTCCCAGAAATACTGCAGATGAATAAAAAATTACACGTATTTGGTTTTTCTTTTTCGCATGGTAGACACCAAAGATTGGTAGGAACTAACACTCTCCCCCGTCCTTAAGCTCTCGTGCTTTTTCTGCATGCCCTTTAGAAAACACTTTATCCATGAACATCAACTTGTTCTTTTTACAAGAAGCTAGAAATGACAAAGTTCTTTTCATGGCTTGTTCACGATTATTTGGAAGTTTCTCTCTACTGGAATTAAATGGAAGCGGAGCAGTCCAGTTCCGTTCTCATCAACATTCATTGTCCATAATTTTTAGGAATTCTCGATCATTCACTGACTGGCCTGGTTAATTGTCCTAGGTCGTTTTCACAAAAATATCAGCAGTCATTATTTCCTCACTACAAAATGGGTTATCTGCAATTGTAGACAAATGCATTTAAGAAGGACAGGGTGGAAATGTCGAGCTTCTTCCTGATGGTAGAATGAATGTTTCGTTGGTCACAATGTTAGTGGGTGCATGTATCTTATCAAGACAACACTCTCCTATCACTGTTCATCCTAAAGATTGTTTTTATGCAAGCGGAGCTCTATGAGGTCCAGTTCTCTGTGTTAAAACATGATGAGCATCCGGATGATCTCTTCCGATGAGTAACAAAATGTCTGCATCATCATTCAAATCTGGTATATGAGTGGCTAAGTCTGCTAGATGAGGGTATGCACGCGCCACATCTGGTGTAGAAATCTCCTCTCTGCAGTTGGGTATGTCATCACACTCTATCACAGACTGTAGATGAATTTGGTTTCCTTCTAATACTGGTTCTAAGGTAAAGTTTGATGAACATCTGCCAGTGAGTGTCAAAGAACCATTACATGATGATTATGTGTAAGTCACAGAGTCAGTGTTCGTATCAAACACATTGAAAAACTGTGAATGAGCGAGTGTACGACTACTTTGGTCATCAATTTGGACATAGTCTTTTTCTCTGATGACGATTAGTGGGATAGACGTTGACTATAATAGTTTTAGAGCACGATTTGCCCTTAAAGTTCGTTCCACGTATCACGATACACTTATTTTGCACATCTGTCTTGTCGAGGTTGGTTTTCTCCCCGCCTTGATCCGAGTGTTTGAATCTGTAGTAGTCATGGATGCAGTATGATGAGTGTCACTTTCACATTTCTCACATTTCACTACTGTTTTGCAGTCACGAGCTGAGTGGTTTGAGTCCAAACATTGAAAACACAATCCAGAGTTTTTTTAAAAATCTTCCTCCTTTCAGATAATGGTTAAGATCGAAATGTTTTACAATCTTTAAGACTGTGGTATTTGTTATGAATAGTGCAGTTTTGTCCTCTGGGAGACACATACTTATTTGGTTACACTTTACACGACAGAACTGTAGTATTCTTGGTTTTCCTGTTTTGGACTTGTCCAGGGGTACTGAGAAAATCCTTCATATTGAAATCCTGCATCATCTCTAATTTTACTCATTTCTTGTAAGAATTCCACGAAATAAGCAAATTGTGGATATGGAACATCCAGTCTGGCTTTGTAATCTGCGGCGCGGGTTGTCCATTTCTCTTGTAAATTAAAAGGCAGTTTGTTCACAATAGGTATGATGCCAGAAGATGAATCAAAATAGAACAATAATGTCGAGTAGTTTGAATCTTCTTTTAAAGACTCGATTTCTGCTAAAATGTCAGCTAATTCATAAAAACGTTTATTGTCTTTGTTACTTATACTGGGAAAGTTTCTGAGTTCGTTCTCTAAAGAATGTTTAGGCCTTCCAACTGCCGCTAGGGTTTGCTGTTATGAACGATTACTCGTTGCTGAAACTTGTTAAGAGCAGGTCCGAGGTATCTAACTTTTTACGCAAGTCAGTTTTTAGCATTTCCCAAGTGTTTCGTTGCTGTCAATAGAATCCAGTGGTTTTAAAATTTAGCAATAATGTTAAACTTACTCACTATATAGCTGCGGACACCGTTTAATTCGATATAAGTAAAAATTTTAACTAAGATAAAAGGTGATATCTACCCTCTTTCTTAGTTCTAACCTGATTAAATGTTTATACTCGGTCATTCTTCTTCGTGCTAGGTAACACAAATAAGATAATTTATTGTTGCGCTTACCTGTAAAAATATAAATATTTATATAGGAAGCGCAAAGGTGCGCACAAAAAAACGTCATTATATTTTCTTCCTCATAACAATCGTCAAAGAGAGTTCAAAATATTGAATATAGTCTGTTCCCCATTCATTTGACCCTGTTATTTCAGGTGGAGTTAAGACATTCTCCTTCTTTTGGCCAACGCTTTTGTGTACAAAACAATGTAAGAAACCCTTTTTTCACACCTGTTACCTGTCCTTAAGACACAACATCGCACAATTCAATTATAAATAAACTTTTTAATGATTTAATTAAATGTATGCATAAGTTTTTATCTCTTATGATAATTTCATGTATCTATAAATCTATCAATGAAATGTTTTTTGTTACTGTATACAGGGAAATTTTCGCCCCCGTTTCATTTTCGCCATACCCTCATTTGGGCGAAATTTAAACGGGACAAATTCAAAGAATATAGTATAATTTCTTAAACAAAATTATGACTGGGCGAATTTAAAACGGGGCAAAATTGTTTGCAAGTGTGAAAGGGCGAAAATAAGACAATAAGAAAATAACCCTGTATACAGTATATGTGCAACTTGAAAAATTAGTTGAAAGGCCTAAAATGTTCTACTAATTCGGGGCTTCCATAACGCTCTTAGAGTCCATATCATAAGAAAGCCTCGTTCTGGGTATGGTCTATTTGCTGCTCTTATGTTGACTGCAAATTATGAAGGTTCTGGTCCTAAGAATTTTATAGTAAGTCCATTTCTTCAAATGGTGTAACTCAATTCCTCTGTTATACTCTTGAAACTGGCTTTCCATGTGAAAAATGTTTCTGGTTTATCACTGAACTGCGAAAATCTTGAAAATAGCAAATACTTCTTGAGTAGAAGTCTTGTAAGATCGCTAACGGCATTCTGGTCTTGAGAATTTTTCACATGTTGACTTACATTTTCTTTTGCTATAGGGTTCAGTTTTGACTGAGTCTCTTTCTTTTGTGGTATGTCTTGATTAATCACAGGATCCATGGGACAAACCCGACCATTATCACAACTTGAAGCCTGGTCAGCAAAGACACCATAATTACTGTGATCACTGATGTAAAGCATGTAAAGAGCAGTATACTGTTTGCAGTTTATGGGTGCATCGATATCTGATGGTACAACAGACCCTTGTCCAACTCAAAGTTCCCTATTAATTCCTGAATGAATAATACGTTTTCCTTTGATAACGGTAGCCCTGAGGGAGTCCAACTCCTGCTGGGTTTCTGTTATATTTCTTCGGGTAAGATATTCGCGAAATCTCGCACACTCTTCTATCTCATATCTCCAAGATATTCAAGTCTGGAACCCAGGACACGCAATTGCAATGCTTGTGTATTATGACCAATGTTTTCTATTTCACTAGGGATGTTCTCTATATCACTCCATATCATATCGAATTTTGAGTTGTATTTCTTAACTTCAGCATCATAAAGTTCTTAACCTTTTTCTGTCAATGTTCATAATAGACCTTTACCAAGACGCCTCAATCATCATTTCCGATTTTATTCAAGATGACATAAAGATGATATTACGGTAAAGGCTACAAATGAAAAGAACAAAACAAGACTGAATATACATCACAGACATTGAGACCGAATTTTACAACTTTAAAGTTAAATTTATACAAAGAAATCTTTCATAACTGAATTCATATAAATAAAATGTACATTAAATTGATTTAGCATTATTAACTTACTCTATTATGCCTCTAAAGTCTTAACACATGATGGAAAAACGGTGGTGCGGCAGAGGCACCAGTTGAGATCTTGAAAGCACGAGAAACAATGAAAAGTAACACGAGTAGTATTCGGATATAAACGGTAGACTAAAACATTCCACACGGACAAAAAGGGAATAATACAAAACAGTTTAAGAACGTACTTATAAGCCGTGTAACGGCACACTGCTTCTTCTTAAATTGTGAATTTCATGGCCCAAGGGCCAGGGGTTCTGGTGTTAGGGCGGGGCTCTATTGATAGTATAAATTAAATTCTCTCCTCTGCTCCTGGATATTAAACCAATGGACTATGTACATGGTTATGATGAGGAAGGATGCCACTTCAAAAAAAATATGATTTTCAGGGCCCCTGGGTCAGGGGTTTTGGTGTTGGGCTCTATTGATTATATGGAGAAATTGAATTAAATAAATCTTTAAATATCTTTTCCTTTGGTCCTGGTAATTATGTCAATGATCTAAGAACATATTTATGATGAGGAAAGGTGCCTCTTTCAAAATGGTTAATTTTATGACAGGGTCCCTGGGTCAGGGGTACAGTGGGGGGGGGGGGGGGATTGGAACATAGTCTGATAATGAATTTATGCTTTGAAATCTGCTCTTTGGTATTAATCAACCATTTATGATGAAATAAAATTTATGATTACATTTCTAAAATTTTGAAATATATGGCCCCAGGGTCAGTGGTTCCTGTGAGTTGGGGAGCCCAATTGGTTATAAAAAAGAAATGCATTTTCTATTTGTTACCTTGATCTACCTTTGGGTATTAAGAAACTAAAGTAAGTATGCAAAGTGTAAGATATAATAAGGAATGGTACCTCTTTCAGATTTGTAAATTTCATGGCCTCTGGTTTTAAATATACGAAACAAATTTTTAGAAAGATGTTACATGATACTCAGGTGACCTATAAGACCCTTGGGCCTTTTGTTCCTATATATTTCTAGGTAAAACTTTGATCCCTTATTGTGGCCCCGCCCAACCCCCGGGGGTCATGATCTAAACAACTAAGAAACTACACTACCCAGAATTCTTCAACATAAGTTTCAGCTTTTCTGACCCAGTGGTTCTTGAGAAAATTCTTAATTTTTTTCTATTATATTTCAATGCTATACTTTTATTCCCTATTTTGGCCCCGAACAACCCCCGGGAGTCATGATTTGAACAATTTAGAATTTACACTACCCAAGGATACTTCCAAATCAATTTTAGCTTTTCTGGTTCTTCAGAAGAAAATTTTTCAATGACCTTTCAACCTATTTTTGTCTTTTCTTGATTATCCCCTTTTGAGGGGACTTGGCCCTTTATTTTTTTGTACAATTTAAACTGCCCTTTACCCAAGGATGCTTTGTACCAATTTCGATTTAAATTGGCCAAGTGGTTCTTGAGAAGATGTCAAAAATGTGAAAAATTAAAAATCGGACGGACGACGACGGACAAAATGTGATCAGAAAAGCACATTTGAGCCTTTGCCTTCGGTACCTGATCAAATCTACTGAGAAGTCCTTCAGGCCTGACAGGATTTGATCACGTGACCAACTAAGTTCATTTCCAATAGAACTTTTTAACATTGTTTATTTCTTAAGTAAATGGTAAATGTATAAATCAATTACATGATTGAGAGTCCAAAGATGCAAAAATATCGTTCGTTATTGCAAACTCGTCGCGGGCAATAACAATGATATTTTGTGTGCATCATCTTGTGTCATCATGAAACTATTTCTTGTGCTAACAAAATACTAGAAAATAATTGGTGGTGGGGAAACTAATAAGCAATGGTGACATTTATTTTTTTTTTTTATAAATCTTACAGAGCAGCTGACGGAATGAATCCCTACAGGGAAGCTGAACTGCAGACTGAACCTCTCTGGTACAGTGAATTTATGTCTTCGATGAATGACAAAGCACTTCATGTAAAAATGTAAGCACTTATAATACCAATACAAATGTCTTCGATGAATGACAAAGCACTTCATGTAAAAATGTAAGCACTTATAATACCAATATTTGTATATGTGTTTGAACCGAATATTCAGATTTTCCGCGTGGTGCAGTAATAAGAGCCTTTGCTTTAGAATACTAGTATATAGTTTTTAAATATTAGTTCAACTGTGCCAAAGTGTATGGTGATTTTGCTGCTCAAAGTTTGTCTGGTGTTCGTCTGGCTGTTTACTTTTCACTTTTTCGACATCCTCTAAAGAACCACAGGACCATTTTTAACAAAACTTGCCACAGAGCATCCTTGGGTAAAGAGAATTCCACGTTCTTTTTTCAAATGAAGGGTCATGTACTTTATCAAGGGTGATAATAAGTAATTGGTGAACAAAATAAAAATTTGAAAAAGTCTTCTCAAGAACCACTGGGCCAGAAAAGATTAAACTTCTATGGAATCACCCTCACGTAGCATAGATTAAAGTTTTTTCAAATCTTGACCCCCGGGGATAAGTGGGGACTCGCAATAGACAATTTAAGAATTTAAGTTTTACATAGGAATACATATTAAGTATTTTTTTAAACTCTTCTTTAAAGAACAGCAAAGCCAAAATATGTCATAATTATATGGAAGCATCCTAAGGTAGTGGAGATTCAAATTTGTTCAGATTATGAGGTCGGGGTGGGGCCACAGTGGGGGATCAAAGTTTTACATAAAAAATATTGTTAAAAATCTTTTCGCAAGAACAGCATATCCATGATTGTTCATATTTATATGAAAGCATCCTCAAAAGTGTGAATTCAAGTCATGACCTTGGAGTTAGTTAGGCCACAACTGAAGATTAAATTTTACAGAGGGTAATTTTTTTTCACCAACAGAAAAGCCGTTATTAGTCACACTGATATAAAGGCATCCTGCAAAATCAAACTGGCCCCCCGGGGTAGGGCTGGGTAGGGGGATCAAATTTTTGCAAAGGAATAAATTGGGAAAAAATCTTCTGCTTAATAACAGCAAAGCCATTTGTAATATTGATATGGAAGCATCATCAGGTAGTTTAGCATCCCCCCCCCCCCAATGTGTACTTTTCAGTACTAAGCTGATTTTTGCTTTTTCCCTTGCCAATATGCTCAGGTGAGCGGTGTGCCCATTGGCTTCGTGTTGTATTGTCAACCCGTCTGTCTGTTAGTCCGCAAAAACTCTAACCTAGCCCATAACATTTGAGTGGTCGGGGCTATGGCTTTCATATTTCTCAGGCGTTTTCCCTGTGACAAAACCTTTCTCTGGGTACCACAAAATTTAGTAATGATCTTCGGGTTTTACACGAAAATTCAATGACCATAACTTTAGAACAGTTGGTGCTAGGGCTTTCATACTTCAATTGTGTATGTATTGCTTCAATGGGTATAGGTATTTTTTAACCTTGGAGTGTGCCACTTAAACAAGAGGCCCATGGGCCTTGTAGGTCACCTGAGTATCATGTAACAACTTTTCATTACAGGGATTTTCCACTGCCCCGTGTAGGGCCGAATATGGGCCCCATTCCCAATTGCAAAATCCCTCTATTTTTCCCAAAACAGAACCCATTAAGTTAACTTGATTAAATTTCTGGTAAAATAATGGCCAGTTTTTTTTAACTTAATAGAATAAACAAAATTTTTATGAAATTTGGCTAAAAATTTATTATTATTGATCTATCATCTGCTTTACAATTTTGAATAATTAAGGAAAACATCAAATTTATTAATTATAAGTGTTTATTTCTTGAAAAACATCATTCTATATAAATTCCCAATTATTGATAAAATGCCGTTAAATTCCCAATTCCAAGGGCCTGGGCCCCATTCCCAAAATGGTGTGGAAAATCCCTGCATTATTTGAATTTGGTTCGTGTTTTAAGGGTCCTCCACACCATGTGACTTGTGACGTATGTAGAGAAAAATATTTTTACTTTCGGTTTTATTGATTTTATGGATGGACGATTTAGCCTAGCACCGTTTGTAAACAATGAACACATGGCTGGCATGATCACGGAGTGACGGATAGAAAAAAGATGTGCATTTTTTTTAATAAAAGAACAACAGACGTCTTGGATTATGTTACATAATAATTCGTAAACAACAGGTACCGGGTATGACGAGAAACGTTTAGGTTATTTATACTTTCAGGCTAATCAACCGAGTCTGTTTTGATAGTTGAAATTTCGGCATACTAATTTGAGCGCTTCAGTAATACATTATCTCATTGTGTGTTTATAAATATTGATAAAATAGTGTTTGTTTCTAGTTTTCCTCTTTTATATCTGTCCACTTCAGTGGCCAGTAATTACTAAATATAGTATGGTGACGTATGCGGAGACTTGCCAAGGTTTTTGAGTCCTGGGCAACAGGAAAAATAACTCCAAAAAGGAACTTTGATACCAAAGATTTTAAAAATGTTTTTTCTACATCAGTGCATTTAATTTTAATTCAATTTTTTGATGTAATCTAATTCATTAATGTTTCTTTTCTACAAAAGGAGTCCTTATTGATTTTTCTCAAGATGTATTTTAGAGAAAATGATTTTTATGTACTTTTTATAAATAAAATAAATTTCTGTAAAAAATATGTTGATCGATAAAATTAAGTTTTTATGGTTATTCTGCGAGCTTAAAAATATACAAGAGGGTAAGACAAAATTTGTTGTGCTAGGTATGAAAACGCCTTGGGAAAAATTTCTTTAAACTTATGAAATAATTATTTTAAAAAATCAATATAAATTACATTTTAATCCCTGGACAGTTTTTAAAGGTTAATATGCTTGTTAAACGTAATGCTCAATAATATGAGAACGTAAGCTGTCGGTGTGTGGAGGACCCTTAAACCAGAGGCCATGAAATTCACAATTTTGAAAGAGGCACCATTGCTTATCATAATTATATACTTAGCATGCTTACTCTAGTTAATTAATACCCAGAGGTAGATCAGAGTAACAAAGAGAAAATGCACTTCCACTTAATAACCACTTGTGCACCCCACCCCACAGGAACCATTGTCCCTGCGGCCACGTATTTCAAAATTTTATTTCATCATAATGGGTTGATTAATACCAAAGAGCAGATTTCAAAGCATAAATTTTATTTTCAGACTATGTAACCCCCCCCCCCCCCAGTACCCCTGACCCAGGGGGCATGAAATTAACGATTTGCTAGATGCACCTTTCTTCGACATTAATATATAAACCTAGATCATTGGCATAATACCCAGGAGCAAAGGAAAAGATTTTCAAAGAATTATTGTATATTTACTACATAATCAAAGGAGCTTCCCCTGCTTACACCAAATCCCCTGACCAAGGAGCCATGAAATTTTATTGAGGTACTCTTGCTCATTATAACTATGTACTTAGTTAGTTTATTTAATACCCAGGAGCAGAGAAGAAGATGTTCAAAGAATTAATGCATTTTCACTATATCATCAATAGAGCCCCGCCCTAACACCAGAACCCCTGACACTGGGACCATAAAATTCACAATTTCGGAAGAGGTACTCTTGCTCATTTAATACCCAGGGGCAGAGAAGATTTTCAAAGAATTAATGCATTTCACTATATAATCAATACAGCCCCGCCCTAACACCAGAACCCCTAACCCTGGGGCCATGCAATTCACAATTTTGGAAGAGGCACTTTTGTTCATCATAACTATGTGCTTAGTTAGTTTATTCCATACCCAGGAGCAGAGAAGAAGATTTTCAAAGATTTAATGCATTTCAATATAGTTCAATAGAACCCCGCCCTAAACACCAGAACACCTGACCCTGGAACAATAAAATTCACAATTTCGGAAGAAGCACTCTTGCTCATTATAACTATGTATTTAGTTTATTTACTACTCAGGAGCAGAGAAGAAGATTTTCAAAGAAATAAAGCATTTCTACCATACAATCTATATAGCCCCGCCCTAGCACTAGAACCCCTGACCCTGGGGCCATGAATTTCACAATTTCGGTAGAGGACTCAATGCTCATTACATTCATGCGAACAGTTTAACTGCGTGATGCCCAGGAGTAAAGAAGATTGATTGATTGATTGTATATTGTTTAACGTCCCTCTCGAGAATTTTTCACTCATATGGAGACGTCACCGTATGCCGGTGAAGGACTTCAAATTTTGACCTTTACTCGGCACTCAGGGCCATTGAGCAGTGAGGGATCTTTATCGTGCCAACGCCTGCCGCTGAGACGGGGTCTCTGTTTTTAAGGTTTCATCCGAAGGACCCGCAACTTTCACTTCAAAGTGCCGAGCGCATGGCGAAGGAACAGTTGCTACCCATTTTATCGACTAGGTTAGTCGCGGCCGAGATACGAACTCACGACCTCCCGATCACGGAGCGAGCGCTCTTCCGACTGAGCTACCGTGAACGGTGGAGTAAAGAAGAAGATTGTTAAAAATTTCATTAATTTTAGTGGTTTTGGCCCCACCCCTCAGGCCTCAAAAGGGCGGAGACCATAAAATTTACAATTTTTGTGCCCCTTGACCAATAGATGCTGTATACCAAAGAGAAGAAGCTGAAAATGTTCTAATGTTAACACACGACGCCATTAACTGCCATACGGGAACATCAATGTTTTTCAAGTTTAAGAACAAATCTTATCAAGTGTGATTAAAATTTTAAAAATATAAATCATGTTTAATCAATATTGCAGGAAGAGATGGTACGACATGCCAGACTTGGGGCTTGGCAACAGAATTGGCGTTTCCAACACTTTGGCAGAGAGACAACAAGAGCAAAGAAACATACAAGGTATTCAAAAGTTTGTAATGAACACTTTAGACACAATCTTCTACAAAAAGATTAATTTTATTTTTCAACTGACTGAAACAAATGGTGCAAGATGACAAGTATTTAAACAATGCTGTGAAAATTTCATTTCATTTCGTCTTATAGTATTAAAGGACTAGTGGCACTCTAAATATTAAACAAAGAAAACCCAAACTGGTGTCTGATCGCAATCTTGTATAGAGTCTCAATATTTTTTAGTTCTGTAGTTGTAACAAATCTTACCTGCCATTGGGTCGTAGTTTGAATGACATGTTTCAAGCTTATTGCTAAGCCTTGAATTTGATTTTAGCTCTAGTGGTTCCCACGTGATAGTAAAGTGTCCGTCGCTCTGAATAAAACCTTTTTTTTTTGCTTCAAAATACTACTCCTCCTACTGTTAGGGTCTGATTCCACACAACAGACAACACTTAAAATACAAAGGCCTACTTCTAATTATCAGATTTGATTTTCATGAACGGTGTGGCCATGGTAATTAAAAATAGAAATTTCTGTGAAAAACAGTATTGGTCTGATTTTAATATAAACTTGGCACACAAGTAGACTACACTAAGATAACAAATACGATTTATCGGATTTTGATGAACGGTGTTGCCATGGTTATTAAAAATAGGAAGATCTGTGAATTTCTTTCAAAATGTTACCACTTTGTTCAGATTTCAGTATTACGTGGCACACAAGTAATCTTCATTAAGATTAATTCTCTTTATTAAGTTAAATTTCGATAAATGGTGTTGCCTTGGTTATTCAAGAAAGGAATTTCTCTAAAATTCTAATGAAAGTCTACTTTTTCTAGTCTGATTGCAATCTTTCCATGAAAAGAGACGTAATCAAAGATCATTATTGTTTATTGCTGTTGCACGGTTTCAAGTCCACTTGCTACTAGGGCTGTGTATTGGTCAGATATTTCGTATTGCGATATTTGTAACTGTATTGTGATATGTATTGCAATATTTTCAATGAAAATTACAATGGCATTTTCTCATTATCTTATCTTAAATCTACATCCAGAATGTACATAACTGTGAAAAGTAACCAAACGGAAAGAAAAATCTTGTAGATTTTATTAAAGTTATGCACTAAAATACAACCATGAAACTACTTCTAACTTACTGCAGTTTGGCTAAATAACAAGCCTTTCTTACATTTATTTTTATATTTAATGAACTTGCTACTGTTATAAATACTAACCAGTAGAGCTACAGTGTCGACAGGGACTTCTCGGTTTATATATTAGAACCTCATCAATACATATCGCTCCTGTCGCTAGCATGGTGCAGTGGCTGGAGCGTCTGCTCTAAAGCCTCGAAGTAAGGAGTTGATCCTTAAGTCACGTGTTCGAATTTCACTGGGGGACATGGAGACCGGTTCTCCGTATAAAGCGAGGTCCCGTGTCGCCGAAGGTGCTAACGCAATATAGATCCCTCACTGCTCAATGGTCGTAAATGCCATACAAAATGTGCAGCTCCACCGACATTTGGTGGCTTCTACATACATGCATCTGTGGAAAATTCTCGAGAGGGATGTTTACATACAGACATTGGTGTGCGACTGGTCAACAGAAGTTGTTATTCTTCCCGGGCACTTGAACCTATCTGTCGAATTTTGGCAGGATAGGAGAGGGGTGTGGCCAGTGTTTTCTTTTCTGTTTAGAGATTTTTGGAAATCTTTTTACATTCACTGCTTCCTAGCTTCACAATTTTTATTCATTTTTCGTGGCTTTTAGTCGACACAAAAGCCAAATATTGGTCTGAATTTGTTATCCTTCACCGACAATTTGAGTACAAAAAAATTCGACGACTTTAGCCAAAAAATAAAAATAAATAATATCTCAATTATGCTAAAATTTCCCCAAATATACATGTTATGAAAACTCTGAATTATCTTGCAATTGATGTATGTATGTTTATTTTCATAGCTCTTATAATTCGCCGTAAAATGAACAATATACGCCCTGCTTTCCGCGCGGGGCTTATAATTAATGATTAACATTTCTTTCAGCAGCACACGACATCTTACGAAACCCACAGAATCACAACATGAATCGAAGAGTAACAAAAAGGCTAAAGTGGATATATTAATCATTGTGATCTTTTAGAATAAAGAGAGTTAAAAAGTTATGGGAGAATTTCATTTTTATTTATCATCTGAGTTCACTTGTTTCAATCTTAGACAAGTATTCAGCCTTTTCGGTGCGCAGTTGAGTTGCTGTTTAAATTTTATAAGTATCACAACGCATGTTACAGGTCTGGGCAGCCTCTGTTTTTGGAGGATATATTTTATTTATCATTCGTAATTGAAGGATAGCGGTCGCGCCAGCTATCGGAGATTTCAAGACAAAGGGCAGTACACTAATCATTAAAACAGAGAAGGATAACTCTTACTTAGCGACAATAGCGTCATCTAGTAGTTAAGGCAAGGGCTATAATTCGTTTATTTACATAAGGGAAAAACATAACAGCGGAATAATCAGATAGTGTACCGTATTTTTGTTATATGTTTTTAGCTCACCTGAGTGAGCTTTTCTGATCATCCATCGTCCGTCTGTCTAGCTGTCTGTCTGTCCGTCCGTCCGTCCGTCTGTAAACTTTTCATATTTTCAACTTCTTCTCAGGAAGACAGGGCCAATTTTAATCAAACTTGGTACAAAGCATCCTTGGGTTAAGAGGAATTTAAATTATCAAAAACAAGGGCCAAGTCTCCTTCCAAGGGGAGATAATCAAGAAAATACAAAAATGGGGGGGGGGGGTTCATTAAAAAATCTTATCAAGAACCACTGGGCCAGAAAAGATGAAACTTATGTGGAAGCATCCTGGGGTAGTGTAGATTCTAAATTGTTCAAATCATGACCCCCAGAGGTAGGGCGGGGCCACAATAGGGAATTCAAGTTTTAGATATAAATATATAGGAAAAAAACTTTAAAAATCTTCTTCTCAAGAACCATTGGGCCAGAAAAGCTGAAACTTATGTGGAAGCATCCTAGGGTATTTTAGATTTTAAATTAATCAAATCATGACCCCCGGGGGTTGGGCGTGGTCACAATTTGTATTACAAAAGGGGAAATCTGTTAAAAAAAAACAGCATTGCCAAAGTTTCTCAGGTGAGCGATGTGGCCCATTAGCTTCTTGTTAATATATATAATGAACAAAATAAACATATAAACCTAAGGTCCCTGGTTGAGGTCATTAGTTAGCGGTTTATAAGTATAATGACCGGTCCTTGTACTGTTATAGCGCACGTGCAATGCTTTCTAGGTCATTACTGCTGCTAACAATCCTTTCTGGAGTCATTGTCGAGATTTAAAGCCTTACAAGCCAATCAAATTCGAGTATTATCAATAGAGGTGTAATAAAGTATGACAAAACAATTTAAAATCATTTATTATACATATAAATGAATTAATTAAATAAATGTCAGCTACTGTAGGATACCTACTTCATACCATGCACCCCCCCCCCCCCCTGTATACCCTTCTGTTGTGTTGACCACTTCATATTCTACATTCAGCTGTTCGAGTTAAGTCAATATGCCTGGACCACAGTAAGTTTTGTAGAACTTTAACAGTTCAACCTGAATTTAAATAGAAATCTGTTTTTAAAAAGTCGTGTAGTTACCAGTTACCAATATACAGATTTAGACAAAGATCAAATTGCTTCCAAGTAAATAAATAACTCAATTATATTCTTTTCACATCAAAGAGGCCTCCTAGGATCGGCAAAGCCTTCATCATGAACAAAAGGAAACGCAGTAATCAAAAGAGCAAAAGAAAGCAGGCTGTGGTCAACAAATACCATGAACTCTCACAACTCACTGTGGTCAGTGTTTTTTTTCAAGATGGTGTGCTACGAGTCAAACAAATCTTATGTGTATTCCATAGATGACCTCTACTTTGAGTATGCAGCAAATGAACATTGCAAACCGGGGACATGGTCAGTTAAGGAGAACAGAGAATCCACGGTGAATTACCTGTGGATTTCAAGGAAAACAAACCCATTTTACTCTCCCCCGTGAAGTTGTAAAGTAAAGTGTGTTTTACCAGGGGACTTGGCCAACAACACTCTATGTTACGATGCTGCTGATTCATTTGCTAAAGTGGATTGCATAGATAATGTGCCAGATATTGTAGACATTGCAGCCACCATAACTAGTGACCCATAGAAACCAAAGGAGCCCCCCTTCCATTAATCAGGAGTGTTACATAACAGAGCATCCCCCCGCTGAAATCCCCGTCACCTAGCCTATTTGCAACCCGTCCCCTAGCCATCAGAAATGTGCCACAACAGAGCATCCAACCCCCAACCCCCTGCAGAAATCCCCGTCACACAGCCTTTTTGCGATGCGTCCCTTAGGCATCAGGAGTGTGCCACAACGGAGCATCTAAACCCGCCCCCTGCTGAAATCAGCCTCACCCAGTCTACCTTAGATCTATCCCAGGAGTGTCCATCAGAAGAGCATCCAGCTGGGATTCATTCAACACCCCAAAGGACTAAACGTCGGCGCAAAATGACCCTCAAAGCTATGGACTACCACTTCAACCATAACCGGGGACAGAGTAGATTGTGGTAAAAGGAACTGGAGGACTGTGATTGAACATAATTATAAATAAGGTTCTGCCTTCGCAGCAGTGAACAAACCATTTATGACCTTTAAGGAGGCTGAGAGGGGGGCAACAAATTAACCATCAGTTATAACTTAATTTTTCAGATTTGAAATTCAGCTGTCAACTATCATTAAAAAATTTTGGCAAAGAAAAAAATCATATATTTTAGATTTAAAATTTAATCATTTTTGTATATCTTTATATGGAGCTTTTCTTCTAAAGGGGAACAATATAGCCTGAAATGGCCACAACCCCCAGCCCTCTTTATAATGTTTCTTATTGCATTCACGAATAAATGTTCATTCTAACAAATTGTTTTTGTAAGCAGTAAAATTACGGGTATAAATAAAATATCATTTTTGAACAAGAGGCCCACGGGCCTTATAGGTCACCTGAGCATCATGTAACAACTTTCCAACAATTGAATTTAGTTCCGTGTTTGAAACAAAAGCCATGAAATTCAAAGAGGGTGTTGCAGAAACTCGCGATTACTCCCTATATATCGAGAAGGACATTTAAATACTTATGTCTAAATATAGATACAGCTACGTAAAGGGTACGCCGGGTATTTCCTGCTTGATACAGCAAAACACTTTCGTCATTTTGCACGAAAAAGGTTGGAACGACATGAAAATATTTTTCATGAAATAAAACTGCTCCCATAATCATTGTTGCTACATCTAAGACATTTTATTTGTTTCAAATCAAATCTTGGCTACTAAGAGACCAGAATTATTCAAAATTGCAATAACTACAGCATGCAAGAAAATTAGTTATTTAAACAATACAGTACCTTTATTTTCCCGGACAGAAGTAAATAAAGCATTATTTTTAAGTCGCAGAATATAAAGGAAAAAAATTGATCATGCCTTTCTAATACTAGTATATAGTTATTACTGAATTAACTTCTTGACATCCTCTCTCTCCCTCTTTCAAAATATATACAATTTTATTGCACTACCATTACATATGGGGAAAAAAATAAGAAAAAATATATGCAAAAATGATCCATTGCAGGATTCGAACCCATTCTCTGGTAAAAGTACTAATTGAAAGCACACCAGCATATCCATTAGACCATTTCGGACATGATGATTTTTTAGTGTGATTTATTATATACATTTTGCATTTCGTTTGGAGAATAATTTTTATTCATTTTTTTTTTTTTGCTTTTTTCAAAAATGTGCCTCTTTGAAACAAAAATTGGAAAACGAAGTTTTGAAGAAAATTCCTGCCTCTTTGTGTTTACATCAAAATTATTCGGTTTCAAGGAGGCACTTTTTCAAAACAATGGGGATTCCCTATTTAAAAAACGGAAAATCTTATATATTTTGCCGTGATACTAATTTTCACATCATTTCATGGCAAATTGGAAGTCAATACGCAGCTTCCAAATACTGCTTCTCGTTGTGCTTTATATATTACAGTATTTCATTTGAAAAAAAAATTAATACGAGTTTCTGAAACATAAAAATTCTTCTTTTCATTTGCTACACATTTAGGGAAAAAAACAACAAAAGAACTGCAACACCCTCTTTTTGAAAAAGGCACCATTATTTATTTTAACCATACACTTAGCATGCTATTTTTGCTTACTTTATACCCAGAGGATTATAAGAGTCACAAAGAGAAAATGCATTTCCACTTTATAACCACCAGTTGTGCACCCCAACCCACAGGAACCAATGACCCTGTGAATTTTATGGCCCCAGGTTAAGGGGTTCTGGTGTTAGGGCGACTCTATTGATTATATTGAGAAAATGCAGAAATTCTTTGAAAATCTTCTTCTCTGCTCCTGGATAGTCAACAAACTAAGTATATAGTTAAGGTGAGCAAGAATGCCTCTTCCAAAATTGTGAATTTTATGGCCCCAGGGTCAGGGGTTCTGGTCTTATGGTGGTGCTCTATTGATTATATAGTGAAAATACAATTCTTTTAAAATCTTCTTCTCTGCTCCAGGGTATTCAATAAAATAACTAAGTATATAGTTATGATGTCAAAGAACTCCTCTTCTTAAATTGTGAATTTTAGGCCTAAGGGTCAGAGGTTCTGTTAGTGTGGGACTGTATTTATGATATAAAGAAAATGCAGAAATTCTTTGAAAATCTTCTTCTCTGCTTCTGTGTATTCAACAAACTAGGTATATAGTTATGAGCAGGAATGCTTCTTCCAAAATTGTGAATTTGATGGCCCGAGGGTCAAGGGTTCTGTTGTTATGGCGGGGCTCTATTGATTATGTGCTGAAAATACATTAATTCTTTGAAGATCTTCTTCTCTGCCCCGTGGGTTTTGAATTAACTATGTATATAGTTATGATGAGCAAGAATGCCTCTTCCAAAATTGTGAAGTTATGGCCCTAGGGTAAAGGGGTTTTGGTCTTAGGGTCACAGGGCTCTACTGATTTTATAGTGAAAATGCATTATTTCTTTAAAAATCTTCTTCTCTGTTCCTGGGTATTAAATAAACTAACTAAGTACATAGTTATGATGAGGAAGAATGCCTCTTCCAAAATTGTGAATTTTATGACTCCAGGATCAGGGGTCCTGTTGTTATGGCGGGGCTCTATTGATTATGTAGTGAAAATACCTTTATTCTTTGAAAATCTTCTTCTCTGCTCCTGGGTATTAAGCAGATGAACTACCTATATAGCTATGATGAGCAAGGGGCATTCTTTGGGGGGGGGGCTCTACTTAGATCCTGAAAATGAAATAATTGATTGAAATCTTCTCCTTGGTATTAATCAAACATTTTTGATAAGCAGTGGTGCCTTTACCAAAATTGTGAAATGTGTGGACCAAGGATCAGGGGTTCATTTGGGTAGTTGCACTACTGATTATTGCTGAATATTACTGATAAGTCGAAATGCATTTTTTGTTCCCCTACTCTGTCTATAGGTAATACGGTAAGTACCGGTAACCAAACTAAACATTTTAATTACGATTTATAGCAATGGTGACTCTTTCTAAATTGTGAATGCCATGACGTCTAGTTTAAAACATGAACCAAATTCAATCGTTGGAAAAGTTGTGCATGATGCTCAGGTGACCTATAAGGCCCACGGGCCTCTTGTTCATTAAAGGTATGCACGAAGCGTTTGAAAATTACCTGTTTTATCTTCTAAAATAGGAGGATAATCTATCCCTCAATGCAACGCGGTCCCCATATATGTTTAAAAAATGGCGGCCATATTGAATATAGCTATCCTCTATAAACGGAGGCCGCCCAGACCTGCGTAAAGCATTAAGGGTTTGCAATGTATGATCACAAGTTCCAGGTAATTCACGTTTAATTATTTTTAATATGTATGGAATGATCAAATAAGACAGAAAGAAGCATTTATCGAAGGTAAGCTATAAAATAATAATTGAATAAATTAAATACAAACTTCTTATCTATTTATGACGGGGAATAATAACACGAGGTTTGAATGAAATTTTGACCCATACATATTGACAAGTGCAACAAAAATCATAAGCACAGGATTCACCAAAAAACAAGTCTGGACTTTGTTGAGAAAAATCATTAAAAAATTGATAATGATTAATACAACTAGAACTGTCCAAAAGGGACAAATACCACCCGGTGGGTTTTCGAATTACGAATATTTTATGAACTAAGAGGTGTTCACGATTTCCTGAAACATTTAGAGTGAAAATATAATTGCTCATGATATTTTAAATGAATGAAACTTAGATGCAGGCTAACAAAAAAATCAACACTAAAGATACCGACCAGATACAAACTATGAGATGTGATGTCAGTGACTTTGAACTTGCATAAATGACCTTGGGTCATAGTCATGACACACCCTAAGGTCGACATAAGCAATCTTTGTGTACACCCTCAGGTCATAAGCAATCTTTGTATAAATCAGGAACCCACCAAGTTTATCCATAAGAAAGATATGGACAAGACACAAATTATTTCTTTTTTCTTTCATTGACCTAGAACTTGCATAAATGACCTTGGGTCAAGACACACCCT
Source organism: Saccostrea cuccullata (assembly GCF_032062105.1). Lineage (NCBI taxonomy): Eukaryota > Metazoa > Mollusca > Bivalvia > Ostreida > Ostreidae > Saccostrea > Saccostrea cuccullata. The sequence continues at coordinate 3,229 of NW_026925370.1, read as the reverse complement.
CAGGTCAAACACAATCTTTTTTTAAGTAATGTGTTCATGTTTTTGCATGAGAAGGATAGGGACCAAACACGAATTATGAACTTTTCTTTCAGTGAACTTGCCCAAATGACCTAGGAACATGGTCACGATACACCCTCAGGTCATAAGTTATCTTTGTTTTAAAGGTACTTGGACACAGATTTGAAATTAATATTTTCTCATTTTTTCTGTATAATATCACGAATTATATATTTTAATAGCATTTCACACAAAAATTAATTAAAAATCTTATTTCATTTTAAAGTTATTAAAACTTTAAATTTTTTGGCGGGTTTGATTGACACATCCTTGCACTTTCACAAATTTTAACTTTATTCTTAATCCTTAGGAAAAGTGGCAATTTTGATGTGTTTAAATGAGAAATATTAAAACTTTTATCAAGAAAAATAATTTCATTCAGAGTAGAAATGTTAGAAAGCAAAACACCTTCACAAGTATCGTCATTCCGAACTAAGAGATGCGTACAGAGTTTAGCAAATCGAGCACACTCGTGTTATGTACACAGTTTTTGTAAACAGGACTCGAGTTCTGTTATTGTTTATATTTAGAATTCACCGGGTGCGTTCATTCGTCACAGTCTGCTTACCACAACTGCACGGACTGACAATATATTGTGTGTTTGTTTTGCTTTCGAACGTGTCTACTCTGAATTTTTTGGATTATAGTATTAATATTTTTCATTTATACAAAACGAGATTGCCACTTTTCCTAAGGATTAAGAATAAAATTAAATTTGTGAGAGAGCAAGGATATGTCAATCAAACCCGCCGAAAAATTTGAAATTTCAATATCTTTTAAACGAAATAAGATTTTTAATTAATTTTTGTGTGAAATGCTATTAAAATATATAAGTCGTAATATTATAGAGAAAATAATAACTTCAAATCTGTGTCCAAGTACCTTTAAACATCGTTTGCGGGGGTGTATAAAAATGTGGATTTTGAGATTTTTGTGTGAATATACCACTCATTTTATTTTCGTGAAATTTAAGGATAAAAAATCGCAATTATTATAAAACTAGAGTGTTTCAAATAACGTATGTGTCGCCTGCTTTCAGCCTTTAAAGATTAACATGATCAAAGAGTGGTCAGCTATTATATGTTGCTGGACTTTTGCGAAGAGCGCTGACTTTTACAGTTGACGGTTTACTTCGACATTTAAAACTTGTGTCATGTATGAAGATACAGAATTGATGATAGATAAGACAACCTTTCTTGTGGTCATGGGTATGGTTTTTTGGGCACTAGCTTGTGTAGGACGGTATTTGAGGGTATGGTGACTGGTGGATATGGATGCTTCATGTGCAACATTATATGTGCTTTACTTCAATCTGTTATTTTCGGTTAATCAAATGTTGAGCTAAATATTTTTATTGCAAAGGAGCTTCCGTACATTGTCCAAGTGTTAAAAAAAAAAAGTAGTCGACAGTTAAAATCAGCGCTATTTGCCAAAGTCCACTAGCATATACATTATTTCAGGCAACAACAAAAAAATCTAATATGTTAGTACATAAATGGACGAAAAACATCCACATATAGTACAAGACTGCGAAGGAGTCTGTCAGTCAAAAAATAAATATGATTTTTAACCCTCAAATAAATAATTAAGTTGAAATCATTAGAAATAATCATTTGTCATTTTACATGTGTTATTACGTGTATCAAAACCTTTACACCAATTGTCACCTACACGTTGTGGGATCCCGATCCCGATGTATTTTCGTAATATTTAAATATTTTGTGTGGTTATTGAATATCATACAGTTTCAAAGAACAGTAATGAGTCATAAACATGTATGAATGTTAATTATAAACACCTACCACTCAAAACTCAAAAGTTTATTAAGTTAAATTAAATTTTCCGGGGTATGTTTTTAAAAGTAGATCAAAGTTCAAGTGAATTGTAACGCTGATTATTTTTCATTATGAATTATGACAAGCAGTGCACATGCTATATGTACATAGAATATAATTACCTATTAAAAGACAAAATTAAAGTAGGACAAAAGACAAGGTCAAGGGTCACAATGTCGGTAACCATGGCAATTTACAAATGCCGTAGTGCCAAGCAATGAAGGTGCAAAATATCCCCATATCTCTTACATTTTCTGAGATACAAGGTGTGACAGACGCCGGGTAACGTGATCGCTAAGTGCCGCTCTGTTCTAGAGGCGACACAAAAATGGTTCTATTCACAAAAATCCTGGGCGGACGTATGCTATAATGTATACACAGCACTCGGTAGCGACAAAAATGGCTTTGTAGAAAGTGACAAAAACATTTGCACAGGTCACTGCAATATCTACAAAGAAACACAATGCATGTAAATGTATAAAAAGGTAATGTAAGATAACCAGCATGAACACTTGTCGCCATTTCACGCCAACACCCGTGGATATAAAGCAATCAGATGTAACGAATGTGAAGGTCATATCCGTTGTCGATATCGTTGATAGTTGATCAGGTCGAGACTCTGACGTCAGAGTAAATTTGCATGTAAATTAAGTATCTGTTTACTCTTCCGATTTATGAATGAGTCGCAGTGCATTGTGGGCTACTACAAGTTTCACTATAAACACTGTGTATTGAAAATATACGCCAATTTGAATCGTCCCTTGGAAAGTCATTTTTAATTCTTTCTCTGAATTTATTATATAGATATTGAAAACTAAGTCTGATCTTTCATTTCTATGCTCACATTTAAAAACATTTCTTCCTGAAGCGATATATAAGCACATTTAAATGCTACATTGTGCTGAGGTATGTGCTATTGAATTGGAAGCGGTGAGTATGTTAGCCCCCACTTTTTGTGCAAATATAAACATAATATAGACATTGAAAATTGGGGTTTACCTTTTTTGTTAGTTTAACCATCCCCCACTTTCAATCGGATCCCTCCGCCCCCGCCCACTTCCAATTTGCTTCCGACGCCTATGGTACATGTTGACAACTGACAAGCAACGGCAATTTTTCAAATGCAATCTTCAAGGGGAGATCGAGGTGGAATCCTTCAATTTAAACTATCTTAAATATCTATATAAGAAAATTAATTCTAGTAACAATTTTAAAACATACCAGTACAGTGTTCTTTTTCCTATGGATGGACCTCTGATCTTGGATTTAGAATAATAAATTTTCTTACAGGGAGTCTCTGTGGGAATCTCTATAAGAGATATCTAATATGAATACTT
>NW_026925369.1:0-26470 GCF_032062105.1 Saccostrea cuccullata | reverse complement strand
TTTTAAAAAATAAGGAAAGGATAATTAAAGGTAAATTAGTCGCCCGCTTGCCACAGAAGTAGAAGAGTTTAGTCAAGAGGCAAGGAGTTGATCTTACGTCGAAACAATAAGAATGAAGAGCATGGAAAGCTATAGCTCTCAGCGACTTTTTAAAAGATTGAATTAATGGTTATCTAAAGACTTTACATATTTTTAAAAAAATCTTTTACTTAACAATATTTTTCGTTACACACATTGCATTTTTCCGAAAAATATTTTTTTTATTCCGTATGAATTTAAACTAATATAAAAAGAAATTAGTAAAGACCTACATGTATATGACATCACCTGTCAGAAAAATAAAGTATTTTAAAGAAAACAGTTTTGATGTACCAGAAATACCCAAATAGTAGCCTTGTAATAATTATACCATCGTCTTTTTCGTTCTTTCGTATAAATTTTTTTTTTCCGCTCTAATTTTTGCAAAATACATGTATATAATAAATCTAAATGAACATTTATAACAATACCAAATAAAATTGGCCATTACAATGGGACAACTCTTTAAAACCTTTTTAAAGACCTTTTAGAGAATTTGAAATGAAAATCATTTTACCTTATTTTGTTCATGTTGTAAGTTTCTCGCATTTGATGATTCGATTTGAGGTTGAAATGTTTTCGAGTAACTTGTTTAAAAAAGTTAAATGACTGAAATAATTGTCAATTTATATTTTATGAATTTGTTTAATTGTTTCAAAAAGGCTTGCATATGATAAAAATGAGAAGAAAAAAATGTTTCACATTGTGCTATATAAGCAATGATACATGTAGATTCTAGGAGGAATAAATCAGTTTTAACGAAAAAAAAATATTGGATAATTTAAATTGTAAGTTATTTCCCTTTTTGAAATAGATAGACAAATGGGACATTTTTAGAAGCAGAAATATACGTCTGACAATTTCTTTAAAGATCATACATTAAAATAAATTACATGACTAAATATAATTATACCATTAAAAATTTTTTTTAAAAAAATTAATTTAACTAGTACTAATATTTATATCATTTTTTTCTTGAGCCGAGATGTCTTTCATTTGTAATTATAAAAATTTGATAGATATAAAGCATCTGAAACTTAATCTTCCTGCATATTTATTGTTTTCTTAAGGTTTCGTCAAAGGTCAACATGTCCAAAAATTTATAAAATTTTATAAAGCTATATGAGGTATAAAGTTAAAACGTTTATATTATACAAATATATAATTGATAAACAGATAGAAAGTATCACTTGAAAACAACTACATGTATGTTAAAAAAGATATTTTTTTAGAAAAATATTGCGTAAAAAATTTACATATTTAAAGAAAATGCACCTTCTTGATTCCGTCCTTTTTGTGAAAACTATCATTGCAGAAATAATACATGTTTATCAATGAAGTTGAATGTAATTGGTTAATGAAAGTCTGTTATTGAAAGCATGGCATGTATAAAGATAAGACCCCTATAAATTTCACCCTTTGCAATGTACTTTTGGTTTCAAATCTTAACATTTAGACAACATAAATAATAATAATGATTGGATTTATATAGCGCTTTTCTAGCATAAATGCTACTCAAAGCGCTTTACAATCATTATTACCTCAGCAGATCTTAACAATCCAGAATCTTTCCCAGTGCAAGCTGCCGTTAGCAGCGCTAGAACACTAACATTCTGACAATATCTTTCACTGTCTATAGCCAGGTACCCCTTTTACACTTGGGTAAACAGGGAAAACAACTTTCCAAGGATAGAGTCCAACTTGCCCTTCATTGATAAACATATATTTATTTCTGTAATGGTGGTTTTCGCTAATGCACGGAATTAATTAGGTGTATTTTTAAAAGATATAAATTTGCATTTTTTAAAAGAATTTCTCGATAAATATTTTTTTCTAAGCATTTGTTATCAAATGATACTTTCTATCTCTTAATCAATGGTATATTTGTAAACTGTAAAAGTTTTAAATTCATACCTCACATAGTTTTAGAGCAACTGTAAAATAAATTGTAGGACATGTTGACCTTTGATGAAACCTTAACCATACAATTATAGCACTGCTGGACACGTCATTACTGGTTACATATACGTAAAGATAGTTGATAATGAGGGCGATTAATTACTTATTATTAAGAGAACCAAAGATCAAGAAAACCCCAATCTTTCAACTGGCGTTGTACATGTTTTATAATAAATATTATGAATTCGATAGAAGATTAACCCAGACTGTGAGCAAAAGATGACTTTGTCAGAATGAACTACATGTATCAAAAGAGTGTTAAAATTTCACTTTCAAAATGAATGAAAACTATCCTAGTGAAGCAAGAATAACAAGCTAATCCAGAGAATTTGTGTCCCCTGCTTAAGGAAACAGTAAACCATGCGCAGTTCGGGGAAGAAGGGGGGGGAGTCGGATCCCCCTGACTGAATTTGTAGAATTATTAAATGTATACATGTATACTGAAGCAAGTAAAAAATATGTCAATATGGATATAAAGATTTGATTGCTTATTCTTTATTATGTGTATAGAAGATTCTTTTTATACAGAATATTTATCACAATGTAATGATGATTTTAAGAGTTTGTATAAGCCAGACATCAAAAATTTTTTATTTTACATGCTGAATACTATCATTTAGTAAAAAAAAAAGTATTTCGAAAAAAAAAAAGAAAATGGATTGTCCGGGTTCCGAACCCGGGACCTCTCACATTTGAAGCGATAGACATTCCACTACATCACGAAACCGCTTTAACCTGGTGAAAGTTATATGCAAAGATGAAGTCACAAACATGTATATATTTACGTTCATTTTGTCAAAATTTTACACAATGCATGGTGTCTAATTTAACCTTTATTAAACAGTTCTAATGTAATAAGAATATGGAGTCCGCTGAGAACCTGTTTTATACGTAATTACTCTCCTCATGCCCCTGTGCTAAAAGTAGAGACATGTAATACAATAAATACCAATAAAAAACGGGGCGGGGCACTTTGGAGGGGTGAGAGAGGTCCTAGGGAGTTTTGGTATAAAATTACATTGCAAAAGCTCAAAATTTTCTTGAAATATCCCCCGGAAAGGATAGTGTTACACACAGACAGAATGTATAAATTTACGACCTGGAACTTTACCTTTTGACCTCAAAATCAAAAGGGGTCTTCCTTAGGCCACGGGGAGTAGTTATGTAAAATTTCATTGCAAAAGCTCAAAGGGTTCTCGATATATCTCGTGGAAACGAAAGTGTTTTAACATACAGAATTTGCGAATTTATGACCTTGACTTTTTGACCTCAAAATCAATAGGGTTCTTTTTTAGTCCAAAGGGAGTTGAATGCAAAATATCATTGCATAAGCTCAAAGGGTTCTCGAGATATCGTGTGGAAAAAACTTTCTACAGACAGAAAGACGGAGGGACGGACAGACCCAAATTAATACCCCCCCCTTTTCAAGCGGGGGAAAATATTTATATGACCAGTACGTACTGGTCCCACTAAAAACTGTCACCAACTTTGTCTTTGTTTGAAGAGTCATCATTTGATACATACTATACCGGGCCCCCAGTAAATGTTCAATCAAGTCTCTTTTTCTTTACTCCTCCTAAGATATTGACAGTGTGAAGGAAAAATTCAAGAGAACTATTTCTTCGAGAAGTAACGTATGCAAATTGAATCAAATTTTTAACGATCTTCCTTGTATTTGGCCATTTTTAGTCTTACTATTAATTTCTAAAGCAAAACATATCATGTACTCCAATTTACTGACTCCATGACTGCCATTTATCAATGAAACATATGGAGATAGCGAACAGTATTCAACACAGTGAACCTTATTTCCTGATCATGACAACGAGCACACGGTGGGTGTGACTGGTGGCAGGGGATGCTCACTTCCATGGCACCTGACCCCACCTCTGATGTTTCGGAGGTCCGTGTTTGCTCTGCTCTTATTTTTTGTATATTGTTTAATGGACTACTGTTCGTTATCTCCATACCCTTTCTAGATATCCGGACGCCAGATTTCCGGATGCTCATTACGGACGATTTTACATCGGAACGAATTTTTAAATGTTATTTTGTCTTGTTTAACTGGTAATTCAGTTATCAGGATGCTTCACATATGCGAACAAATTGACTGGGGACCGAAGCGTCCAGATAAATGAGTCTCCACTGTATCAAAATTTCATAAAACAATGCAAATCAGGAGCATAGCAAACACGGACCTCGAAAACATCAGAGGTGGTATCAGATGCCGTGGAGGAGCGAGCAAACCCTGCCGACCTGTCACGCCCATTGTGTGCTCCTTGTCATGATCGGGAGATAACGTTGTCAATTCAGTGTATAATTAATGTACTAACAATAGTAAAAAAAACGTCAATCAGCATTTGACTCAATGATTAATTGTTTTTGCTGACAAGGTCTTTGTATAGATCAAAAAGCTTCCCAAATGAACTTTAAACGAGACTGTTGATATTCTTGTTTCATCAACCTGTTTGTCAATAATTTATTCTGTTTTATAAATTTTCCAAAGCATGCTTTTGCGTATAGAATCAACAAAGATAAAGTAACTCCGTATGCAGGTGATGAAGGTATATTGCTTAAAGAAGGGAATTAGAAAAAAAGTTAAAGTCATCACGTTTATCATAGAGCTTGGTTGTTAGATTACCATTAACGTCTTCTTCAATTAAAATATCCAAATATAAAACAGATAAATATTTAAGCTGTTGATTTTGGTAAACTCTTGTGATTCCAATTATTAAAATGAAAGTCAGGTATTGTACATGTGCTGTTATGTTATTCAGGGTTTCATTTTCTTGATATCACTCGACTTATTTCAGGTAGAAAAGCCTGTGTTATATTTCAGTTTCATCTTCAAGGAGACAGGTTTGGCATAAACTTAAATAAAACTGTGTGACCTAATTGTGTATCTCTTCATTTATTATAACAATTCTTTATTCTGTACCCCCTAACCTAGTGACGAAAGTTGTACATGTCAATATCAATATTGTACTTGTTAAATTAAAACAATATTGATAAAAAAAAAAATAACTTAGTTTATCTTCAATATTCTGTATTAACCTTATCTGATTTTTTTTGTAGCCATTGTAGTTAGCAGCTGAATATATACAATTCAAAAAATTAAAGTAGATTAAATTGATACTACGTAAATTAAACACATTTGATTATACCTTGTATCCTGACAATAAGAAGTAAGAAGTAAGATAAATTTTCGATCAAAATAAAAAAGTCCTGCAATAGGTCAATATCTTTAAAAAGTTTGGGATTTAATCATTACATACATAATACCTAAATTATACACCTGTATGGTATCAAAATAAATCAGATTTGATTTTTTTAAAAATTTAATATATATGACATTTCCTCAACAATGTCGTAAAAGATATGATTTTGTGTGACTGAGTGGGGATCTGAGTCTAATATATATATATGTATATATATATATATATATATATATATATATATATATATATATATATATATATATATATATATATATATATATATATTAAAGAGAGAAAAGCACAAAGAAATTCACTTTTATAGGATACCCACCCGCCCCAGCCCTTAACTCTCCCCTTTCGGAATCTATCTCCTAGCAGTGCAGGAACAGCAGCGCGGTCGAGATTTCAACCCCGGGGGGGCGGAAGTGGGTATCCTATAAAATGAATTTCTTTGTGTTTTTTATTAATTTTTTTCACTTAGGGCAGTTATATTAGTTAAGAGTTGTTGTAAAATGGCTTTTAAATAATAATTAATTTCATTACAACATGTATTGGTAACAATCCTCTGTTAAAACTAATGTCCAAATAACCTTTACCCATTTTTTCAATGACCGTGTATTTGGGGCAGGCCGGTTTCCATGGCATCAAAGCAATTTTTTTGTTTGCCTAATAGCCGAGCGGTCTAGCGCGCTGTTCCTGCACTGCTGGGATAGATTCCGAAGGTCGAGAGTTCAACCCCGGGCGGGGGCGCAAGTGGGTATCCATATAAAAGTGAATTTCTTTGTGCTTTCTATATTAATATTTCATCACTGTTAAGAGTTGTTGTAAAATGTGCTTTATATATATATATATATATATATATATATATATATTTTTGTTATATACCTATCAATTGCCTTATTTTTTTTACTGTTAATTTTACAGAGTTTGATCCGATTTTCCGGATCACCACACTGTGGTTTTCTAAATCCATATCACCAGTCTCTGAAACTGATTATGTAGTACGCAAAAACATTACGTTATTTTTCTTGCGCGTTAAAAAGTCCCTAGTTATTATGCATTGTTTTATAAATAAATATTATACAATTGATCTCTAAATTTTTTCGCATATTTAGCTAGTTATAAGGGGGTACATAATAAATTTATCATTATAACAGTAACTTGATCCGATGGGTCTTAGCGATTTGACAGGCGCGGATCATCAGATCTAACGAGACGCGAAGACAATTGAGCATAATTGTTGTAAAAATTGTACTTATTATTTTCATTCTACAGTTTTCCTGCAAAGTTTGACTATGACGTCACAAAAGACGTTTGTATGTAATGTTCAGCTTATTATGACGTTATGTTTGCAATGTTACGTATTATAAAGCTTCTGAAGATTTGAAATGAAAGCGCATAAGCTAAACTAAAGGTTTTCGTGTTTCTTTTTTTAAAAAAAAATTTACCTGTAAACTACCGAGCACTGTGGATTTTTTTTTTTGTTTTTTATATATATATATATATATATATATATATATATATATATATATATATATATATATATATATATATATATATATATATATAAAAGTGGGTATCATGTAAAAGTGAATTTCTTTTTGCTTTCTATATTAGTATTTCTTTACTTAGGGCAGTTATGTTAGTTTAAGAGTTGTTGTAAAATGTGCTAAAAAAAAAAAAAATATATATATATATATATATATATATATATATATATATATATATATATATATATATATATATATATATATATATATATATATATATGAATTTTTTTTTTCTGTGGACTCTGTAGAACATTCTTACAAATTTTAAGCCCTGCTAAGAATTCGAGGAATTCGTACGGACTTCTTTGTACCCGGAAGTAACTGGGACTATATATAATGCGAATACACATTTCAAACCTTACATTATTCAATTTAAGGTTTTAAAACTCTTGGCATATCGCTTTTCGTTTTATTTGTCTTGGATTGAAGTCTCTCTAAACTATGCAGACGGTTGTTTTAATTACGTATTTTGTTTTTGTTGTTCCTCAGACATTTTCTTTAACCTTAAATGATATTTAAAAGGAGTTAATTGTATCTTTTACAACAATGGGTTACTGGTTACGTATACGTACATAAAGTTATCTTATGTAAACGTTAAAATATTAGAGGGCCAAAGTTAAGGAAACCCCTATCTTTCAAAGGGGGTTGTACATGTTATATCATAAATATTATGAATTCTGTAGAAGATTAACCCAAGCTATGGGCAACATATGAAAAAAGACCTTTATGCTTTGTCAGAATGGACTAAATGTATCAAACTGGTGTTGAAATTTCACTTTAGGGGCAATATAAAAACTACATATCCATCTTCCTTCGATTTTGCAGTAATGAAGATGTACTGTGCAACATTATATTTGAGAAGTGGTGTAAATGAGAAGGGAATACTCAAAAATTCCAAGAAACTTTTAGAAAATTTGAAATGACAAGAATTTACAAAAAAATCACCTGTTTAAAATCTTACCTCTTTGTAGCTATATACACAACCATTCCCCATGATAAATTAGAGTTCAGGCTTTTTATATCATTGACAGCTGCTTCTATAAAAAAAAATCTTAGGATTCTGATTGAAATCATCTATGTTGTTTTTGGAGACAAAGTCTTTCAATAATCTATTGGAATTCTCAAGGGTACCATTTGCGCCCCGTTATTAACAGTCTTATTTTTATATTCATATGAAACTGGATTTGTGCAAAATTTTATGCGTGAAAAGAAGAAAACACTTGCTATGACCTTCAACTCGACATTTAGATATATCGACGACGTATTGTCAAGTGTTTCTTCGAGATTTCTTCGAGAAATAACCGCATCAAATACTCCAATTAGACGTACTGACTCCACAACTGTCATTTATCAAGAAGTATAAAAATTAAATTATCCTCGTCAGTAGGTAATGTACATGTACTTTTATGTTATTCGGGGTATCATTTTCTTGCTATCACTCGACTTTTATTTCACGTACAAAACCCTGTGTTGTATTTCAGTTTCATCTCTTCAAGGAGACATGACTGTGGCAGCTGATCTCAAGTAAACTCTGTGAACTTATTGTATATCTCTTCATATATAATAAAAATGCTTTATTCTGTACCCTCTAAGCTGGTGACATTAGGTCGTACATGAATGACAATGATTGAAGCAGCTGAATTCAAACAATATTGATTACACAAGAAAATGACTTTATCTTTAATATTCTAGATCTATCTTTTTACCTTAAAGTTATCTGATAACTTCGAATAATAATTCTTTTTGTGCAATTTATTTCTAGTCATTGTAGATTGGAGCTGAATATATTCAATTCTGAATATACACTGTACCTTAGAATTAACGTAGAATAAATTGATACTACGTAATTGATACTACGTAAAATAAACACATTTTGATTACAGCTTGTATTCCTGATGATAAGAAGTACGACAAATTTTCAATGAAAGTAAAACAAATCTTGTAATGTTTCCATATATCTTTAAAACATTGAGATTTAATACGTTGAATACACAATATTTCAAACATAATTTTTTTACAAATGTTAGTACAATTTAACAATGATTATGTATAATCTTACATTCTATACCAGATAATTGTTTAAATGAACAATTGATGATATTCATAATATTATGTGCCTTTGCCAATTATTATAATTGTGTTTGTGCCAATAAATATATGTACTTGTATTTAAACTCTACACCTTGAAGATACAAAATGAATAAGATTTGATTTCCAGTGGCGGATTCAAGGGGGGCGCACCCGGCCTCCCCTAAAATTGTCAAAATTAACGTAAATCATAGTTTCGTCTAGAAAATGTAAATATGTATACTTGGTAGACCTCATTTTTACCCTAAAAAATCTCTAGAATCCAGGAGCTTCACTGGGGGGCCTCAAGGCGGCCCCAGACCCTTGCCTACTTTTGGCGCCCCCTCCCTAACTTCTATTCCTGGATCCGCGCCTGATTTCTTAATTTAATTTATATAAAATTTACCTCAACAAAATAAAGTTAAATATAATACACTTTTCAGAAAACGTTTGTGTCTAGTTTGGAACTTACTCTTACTTATTGTTTTAATGCATTTTTTGTCTGTGGATACAGTTGAAAATCTTAACAAAATCCCTTCAGAGATTTTTATTCAATGTTTGCTCAGAAATAACAAAAGAATAAAGGGCGCGAGGAATTCTAACACGCGTCGTGTACCAGGAAGTAACTTTGGACTATATGTTATGCAATTACACATTCAGGGGTGTTTCAAACGTTTAAATTATTCAATTTAAGGTATTAAAACCCATCGCATATCGGTTTTCGTCCTATTTGTCTTGGATTGAAGTATCTTAAAACTATGCAGACGGATTTTTTAATTACGTGTTTTGTTTTTGTTGTTCCTCAGACATTTTCTTTAACCTTACATGACTTTTTCCCATTTGGAAGCCAGCATGGGGACACAGACATGGCCAAAAATGATGATGGAAGTACTGGTGATATAACTATATCAACACTTTTCCCATTCTTTAATCACCAGCACCCAAAACTCATTGTAAGTACTTTTTAAAAATTAATTAGTATACGTTTTAATCACCAGCACCCAAAACTCATTGTAAGTACATCTTTAAAAATAATTAGTATAAGTTTTATTTTATGAAATGGAAATATAGATATTTTTTCATTTTCATGTAATAAATTAAGTGAAAATAGAACATGTATTCTTGCTCCTATCCGTTTAAATTGTTTAATTTAAAAAAAATATTCTTAAAAATTAGTATCGGACTATAAATGAAATATATGGAGATAACGGAGAGTATTCAAGCTCAGAAATACACTAAACAATACAAAATTGAAGCAGAGCAAACATGGACCCCAAAACATCGGAGGTTGGATATTAGATGCTAAGGTAGGGGTGAGCATCCCTTGCAGACCGTCACATCCGCCCTATGCTCCTTATCATGATCGGGAAATAACAGAAAATCTGTCGACAATTCAGTGTGTAAATCAGCATTTGGCTTAATGATAAATCATATTCGCTCACAAGATCATTGTATTGATTATAGAACTTACGAAATGATGACTTAAACTAAACTGCTCATATTCTTGATAAAATTTAACAAATACACCGTACATCATTAAGCAAAATCGATAACTATTTCAAACTTGATATAAGCCAAACGTATGTAGTGTTATTTATACCGCACACAGTTTTAAAAAAATACTGTTAACAAATTGTACATGACTCAGAGTTAAAAATATGCATTTAGAACTATTAGGTAATTTCCATTGATTGAATTCCGTTGCAATATTTTTATCTACCAATAGTTCTGGAGAATTGACAAAACCAATCATTAGAAAATCGACGGTTGGAAATGGCTGCTGTTTTGTTAAATTAATTCCTTCGAGGCTCTCTCTAGTGACTTGCTCAATGTTTAATGCTAAAAAGGTTTTTGTATTAAAAATTATTTAATGAATACAAGCAAATAAAATAAAAAAATAATAAAAATAAACACTAAATTAAAAAATAAAGTAAAAGAAAAAGACCAATAGAATACAAACATGTATATAAAATGTTATTCTTGATTGTAAATATGATCTTTTAGATATAGAGTTTGGTTCAGGTAATCTAATTTTTTAACTTCTAGGTAAAATATCATCTCCAATTACTGTTATCAGTTTCACACACAGGTTACTGTACAATGATAAATGTATCATTCAACGTATAATAAAAAGAACTATATGTGGTATATTGCATATATTTGCCCCCTCAAAAGTCAAATTTTGAAAACTTCCTGAAATGTGCTGAATTCACTAAATTGTATGAGAAATATAAATTAACAGAAAATATTATAGTGTCAAAGCAGTGTATTCACAATTTTTGTTTTTATGACGTCACAAACTAGTCCGATTTTATATCCTTTTTCAGAAAGAGGACAAAATGGACAAAATTTCAACAATTTTAGCTTTAAAATTTATAGAGCGCAAGTTTGTTCAGGAAAAATATTGACATATTTCATTGATATTATAATTCTACACATTATATCAAAATATTGATCCTGAACACACATGCGCTCGGTGATTTTTACTCAAAATATCGTCGAAATATGTACATTTTTCTGTAAAATTCATAAAATACTGAAATTTACGTCATGTTTGTGACGTCATTACGTACATATATTGGCGTCATTACTCATGAAAATATTCAGTGCTTTGAAGTCACCATATATTTCCCTGTTTAAGAACTTAATTAAATATATCTCCATCAAAGTTTGATTTGGGGGGCAAATATTGGTTATTACCGAATAAAGTTCTTTAAACTTCCTAAATCAGGGTTAATTTGATGCAACTTTTTTTTTCTAAGCGTATCGTGTTAAATTTCACAAATTCCGTCTACACTACTTTGCCCCAAATCTTTTTAAACAGAGAAGCAACTAATTCAGCTTTTTAATGTATAAGACAAGCTAAAAAATAATAACCAATAACAAAACAATCCTAATAAAATAAAAATAAAGCAAGAGGCCCAGGCGCTCACCTGAGTACTTTGGCAAGGGGAAAATCAGTTTAGTATTAAGGTTAGGGTTAAAAATATGCATTTAGAAGCTACTAGATAAATTCTATAACTTGCATTTCATTGCAATGCAAATATAATTTTATTTTTGACCACTTCAGAAGAAATTGACAAAACCAATCATTAGAAAATCGACGGTTGAAAGTGGCATTTTTTTTTAAAATAAAAAATAAAATATAAGTATTGCATTTGAATATACTTCTCTGTATATTTAATTAGATGTACAACAAAAACCAATCTTCCCCTAAAAGGCTAAATAATAATGAAAAACAATATAAACACAGTTGTTAAACTAATGACAAAAACTTTGAAAACTAGTGAAATATCGGAACTTTGATTTACTATAGTGAAATCTTTGGAACTTTGATTATCTATTGTGAAAACTTGGGAACTTTGATTTACTACAACTATAGTTTACTACTGTTTATATTTTAGTATTTTTTGTTAGAAGAATGGGCGAGGCCTAATTTAAATGAATTTGAATTCCATTTACCAAAGATTACACTTTGCCAAGTATTGGTGAAATTGGTTGAGTAGTTATGGGAAAAAATTTAAATTTGTCAAAATTTTACGATGACCACAAAGGCAGACAACGAACAAATTTTGATCACAAACGTTCACTTGAGCCTTTTGCTCAGATGAACTAAAACCACCCCCATCCCCAAAAAGGTGTACTAAAAGACATATAACGAGTGCTAATTCCACATTACTCTGCATTATCGAAAAAAATGCAATGAGAAGATATTTAAATGTGTTATATTTCATGTTCACAGAGACGTTTTTCTACTGATCAGTACGTTTTAACTACTGTTTTTAAAGAGAAAAAGTGAGGATGGGTATAGAAATGGATAATGGATGTGCGGGAAAAACAGGGTTGCGGCATATTTGTGGCAGATTAAGCGGGTTCCATTAAATGTTCAACCAAGCCTCTTTCTTTACTCCTCACTAAGAAAACTTCAGATGACTGTGGAACAATATATTCAAGAAGTAGTGTTAATCAGATGTGGATATCAAAAGTTCCAAAGAACTTTTGGAACATTTGAAATTACAAGGTTTTACCAAAATCAACAGCAGCTTAAAACACGACGTTTCAACTTTATACACAACCATTCCCCACGATAAATTGAAGTCCAGGTTTTTTGATATCATTAATAGCTGCTTTTTCGAAAAAATGAACTCGTAAATCTACTAACTTCTTCATTCGTCAATTGCAAAATTATCAGTACTTTGTGAAAACACATTCTGGCTTCACACACAAGTACTCTAAAGTTGACATCAAGAATCTTGAATTTCTGATTGACAATACCTATGGTTTTTGGAGATCAGGTCTTCCAACAATCTATTGGAATTCCCATGGGTACCAATTGCGCTCTGTTATTAGCAGACCTATTTTTGTATTCACACGAAGCAGAGTTTATGCAAAATCTTATGCGTGAAAAGAAGAAAACACTTGCTGTGGCCTTCAACTCAACATTAAGATATATCGACGACGTATTGTCAATTAACAATGGTAATTTCCATTCATATTTCGTTACAATACATCCTGGTGAGCTTGAGATAAAAAATATTACAGAGTCTGACACATCTGTTACAAATATGGATATTTTACTTTAAAAAAAAGACGTTAATGGTAATCTAACAACCAAGCTCTATGATCAACGTGATGATTTTAACTTTTCTATCGTCAACTTCCCTTACTTATGCAACAATATACATGTATATTCATCACCTGCGAACTGTGTTTATATATCTCAGTTGATTCGATACCAAAGAGCATGCTCTACGTATTCATGAACACTTTCTAAAACGAGGTAAATCATTGACAAACAAGTTGATGAAACACGAACATCAGCAGTCTTGTTTAAAGTCATCATTTCGTAAGTTCTTTGGTCGATACAATGACCTTGTCAGCAAATACAATTTATCATTGAGTCAAATGCTGAATCACGTTTTTCATACTAATTGTTAGTCCATTATCCATACACGGAATTGACGACGGATATTCCCGTTATTTCCCGATCACGACAAGGAGCACACGACGGGTGTGACCGGTCAGCAGGGGATGCTCACTCCTCCATGGCACCTGATCCCATCTCTGATTTGTATTGTTTTATGGACTTTCGATCTTGAATACTGTTTGTTATCTCCACATCCTTCACACAGATCAATATATTCTTTCAAAACGTATGCAAGTTTAGTTACTCAATTAAAAATATTTATTAAGACAAATGAAACTAGTGCTAATTGTAACGGGGACCGTTACAGATGTTCCCCAAACGCTCCCCATGTCCCTTATCGTGCCTTTTTCTTCTAAGACCTTTTATAAATATGCTAAGTATCCCAAGATTTCATTTAAGAATATAAAAGTTAATGATATCAACTATCAACGATATATTGTTTAACGTTTTGCATGCGCGCACACGTACATGTACATGCATATACAAGATGATTATAGCATGTTGATTAAGCGATTAACATATCTTTCTATCCCACGAATCAAAGAAAAAAATACATATATAAATTTACCATTTTTCAAGCATATGTCATATTTTTAATATATCGATTAACATTTTATTTCTCTACTTATTTTAACCTCGGGCTCAAAGTTGGTTTTATTCCGACGACAAGGCAGGGTTAAAGTCGACTAAGGGTATCACGCCAATACCTAACCAATCAAAATGAACTTATTCAATAGTAGTTCCATACATGGAAAAGGGATTTTCCTTTCTGTTCAGAATTTTTTTTAATATTTCCTCTCAGGCCATTTTGACAACTCTGATACCTGTGCCTGGTAAATTTTATATACTTTGTAAATAAATATATAAAGGTTTTTTGACCGGAACTATTCATTTTTTCCAATGCATAGGGGGCTACTCTCTGGGTTTTACAAGAGATGTTTAAAAAGACATTCGTGTCAGCTAATGTGACCTATATTGTTTAACACCTTCTTATTTATATTTTTTTCATGAATGCAAATATCTGATTATTTTACGAAGGAGCGTACATGTATATTGATTTTTTATATACCGAAAATCGCTATTTCTGGGGATTGCGTAATTCTAAAAAAAAAATTCAAATAAATTTCAAAGGTAAATTAAACAGAGGATGCTTGGTATTAAAATATTATTTCAAATCAGTAGAATCGAATGCTATTAACGACATCTGAATAAATAGGCTATAAAAGGCTTATATGCCAACTTTGGTCATCTGCACTTTAATTTTAAACACGACAGGATTTGTAATTTTTTCTGTATAAATTAATAATTTCTATATACTTTGGAAACTCAAATGAAATATTTTAATACACTTTCCTCGAGCTCTTTTCTGCAGTTTTCCTGAAATTTTATGTGGGTCCGAGGTGTTATTTGAGTTTAACAGTGATTCTCTACGTTGCCATTAATTTGATTTGTTTGTGGGTGTGTGGGGTGGGGGGGGGTGGGGGTGGGGAGGGGGGTATTTTTATTTTTAACCTATTTAACGTTGGAGTTGAATCTTGTATCTTACTCCAAGAATTTAAGATTGATTGTGACATTTGGATGAAAGGTCAAGGTCATTAAAAACCACCACCTCTTTAACTTCTATCCTGCCAACCGAAATAAACTCTGAAAGGTGTTTCTAGATACATGTACAATTCATGTACTTCATGTTTCTTTTTACCCTTGGGTCAAGGACAAAGGTTAAGGTCGATTTCAAGTTCATAGGTCAAGGTGATTTTGGTAAATAAATAATATCAACATTTCATTCAGGTTACCAGTGACCTTGACCTAAGTTTCAAAGTCAAGGGTAAAAAGATCTGCATGCTTCAGTATGTTACATGTCTTGACATTTAGAAGTTCTTAATTCTGCATGAACATCAAACACTCAAGTATACTGTCTTTTAATACATTGTGTGCGGTCGCATGTGCATGCACGTCCATGTATTTACTTTTGATAGTAGTATAATGTAGGCAATCATTATATCTATTCATATTTGAAATTTCACCCTGTATTATTGAGAACCAAGAAAGTTGTAGGCATTTAAATTTTTAGCCAATCAGATTGCAGCACACGTGCATGTGCGTGCGTTCATGATTATTCTTATATATCCTGCTGTAGATCTTCATAATGTAAGACTATGTTCAAAATTTCAAAGGATTTTGTCAGAAAACAAAATAGATTTTTAGACTTTAAGTTTCAGCCAATCGCAGCGAAGGGCACCTGCATGCGCGTGAGATCTTGCTATTTTGACCATGTCATCATGTCTATACTACTATTATATCCTTATATTATGAGTTTCAAAGCATTTCATCCAATATTTAAAAAGTTACGGCTAAATCTATTATATTGGTCATTTCACGTGTTACACGTGCGCGCACCTGCACGCACGTGCGCGCAAAATGACCTTCGTTCCGCACATCTACATAACATACCTAGTGACCCTAAAAAGGTTTCACCTAGATCGGATGAGTAGTTTACGAGAACACTCGCGGACAAAAAAGTACCGGAGAACAAAGAAAAAATTCAGAAAAAGTAAAAACAATATGTTCCCAAACTTCGTTTGGGGAACATAATAAACGAGTATTTGGATAATTTTCATCAGGAATTGGTTTTATCTATATAACAATGATATATTGATATATACTTTTCATTTTTTACATTTTTTCAGTCGAAATAATTCTAATAATTATATAAATGTCGGTTTATACAGGTTAACACAAATGGAGTGGTTTCATTTCTACAAACTGTCAGTACATACACACCTAACCCATTCCCCATTGCCAATGACGCGAGGATGATAGCACCATTTTGGGCAGATGTGGACACGAGAAACGGAGGTAGAGTTTGGTACAGAGAAACCGTAAATTCTACCCTACTTGACAGAGCCAGCGAAGAGGTCCGAGCTTATTTCCCCAGATTCTTCAGATTCAGAGCTTCGTGGATATTTATTGCTACCTGGGATAGAGTCGCATACTACGGCTGTGACAGTCCTTGTTCAAAGGTTCATATGAATTGATTTTTTTCCAATACACTTTTAATCTCGTTTAAGGCACGTATTATCATTTGAAAGGATGGAAACAGTTGGCAAAATGATAATTTAACAAAAAAAAGTTAGAAAGGAAAATAAAACGTATTTAGTCGTTTCAAGTCTCTTGTATTGAACCAAAATACAATGATTGCATTGAAACATTTCTGACCTCAAATGAAGTTTTCATGTGACAGTGATACAAATTAGAATTAGGAATTTTGATAAATGCAACTTATCGTCCTATAATAAGAAATGACATAAAATTTATTAAATGCCTTACTCTCTACATAGATATCTAATATAGATATATTAACAAATTATCCACAACCAACTCTTAGACTTTTAAAAAACATTTCAGACAAACACATTTCAAGCAGTTTTGATAACCAATGGACAACATTCATTTACTTTATACAACTACGAGCAAATTGAATGGACGACGGGTACAGCAAGTGGTGGTAATGCTACGACTGGACTTGGAGGAACTCCTGCTCAGGTCTGACCTTATAATTAATAATATTTTAGTGTATGTCACAATGCTTTATACGCAAATTATGTAAACGATTTCTATAAATTGTTAGACATTTTATTCAAAAATTCTAAAAATATCTGGACCCCCCCCACTTTTTTCCCCAAAAATATATTTACTATTTAAAAAGTTCCTTGAAAGTTTGCCCCCCCCCCCCCCCCCACTTCTCACCGCAGTGTATTGATATCAAGGAAATGTACTATTGTATGCTGAAAAAATCGGTAGCGGAAGGAAGTTGGAATTGAAAAAAAGTTTGCCCCCACCCCCACCCAACGAAATAGGATTTTCAAGTTTGGGCAACTCCATTTTTTTTTTGCTTGTCAACTTTTGGAGGGGTAAGTAATTTTTTTTCTCTGGCTGCCCCCCCCCCCTACACTTTCAAAAACGATGCTACATGCCTGATTTGATGTCTTAATTTTCTGGTAAATATCCAAATGTAAAACAGGCATGTCAGACTATGTGGTATCTTTTAACTCCACAGAGAGATATTGTTTCAAGGTAGGAACAAAAATGACAACTGTTTATAGATATTTCTTAATGTTAAATTGAAGGCCACAATATTTTGATTTTACTTTTCATGTAAATTTTTTTAAAACATTAAATAGAATGATTTTGGAATACGTAAAGCATTTCTTCTCTTTAAAGGTTGGCTTTAATGCGGGAGATGGTATTGTGTTTTTCACGGTGAACGCATCGCGCACTATAGACATTATTAATGTTGATGAAATGTCCAATGTTGACATACCAGGAAAATTTGCATTCAGAATAGATGCTAGTGACATAACAGACGGGGGTGTAATACAAAAGGTAAGTTAATGAATGGGGACCATTTTTAATGGACCTACCGTCACGGTAGCTTAGTCGGTAGAGTGATCGCTCCATAACCCCGGGGGTTCGAAACCAGGTCGCGACTGACCAAATCGTTGATACAATAGTAAACAAGAAGGATATGAAGATAACGAACAGTATTCAATCTCAAAGTCCATAAAACAATACAAAATAAGAGCAGAGCAAACATGGACCCTGAACATCAGAGGTGGGATCAGGTGCCATGGAGGAGTGAGCATCCCCTGCCGACCGGTGTCGCATAATATTCGTTCCGGGTATTTCACGTTCCGGCCGGAACCTTAAAATCATAATATTGGTTCCGGATTTTACTGTAATATAGGTTCCGGCCATGAGTTCAATCTTCGAATCGCGGTATCTGTCCAGATTTCATTCCACACTGAGTCATGGAATTAGTGGGGGTTTTTTCTTGAGGTTTTAGCATCACGCAGCGACATTCTATTTTCGTGCGTCGCGCAATGTTTTGTACTTAGCAATTTTAAAAAATAGATGAATAAATAGCCTGATGATACTCTTTCTGATACATATGACTTTGGTCCCATTATAAGGTTTTGTTTATCTTATGTATACAAATCGGTTATCTACAACTCAATTCCTTTTGTTTATTTAGTGCATGCCAGGTGTGAATCTCTCGCTTCAATGCACGCAAACCCGTAAAGACAGGTTAAGAGCATGGTTATGAGATAAACAATTTAAGACCGGGTTTACGAAAGACTAACATTTAAAGAAACACAATGTCAAAGAATTAATTAATTGATAATTTTTTTTATTTCTGAATTCGATAAAAGTAAAGAACAAATATTGATAATTATATATTTACGGAATTAAATTCTCTGTTTAAATGATATTACACGACTTGTCAGTCGAGGCTCAAACACGGCTTCCATTCCTCATAATTAAAGATTTTTTTTCATAATTAGATATTATTGATGAAATGGCATAGTTTATATTCCATTTGAAATATGTATATGATTCACTGTTGAAGAATGTTACGTATATGGTTTATTTTCTTCTAAATTAATCTTCATACTACATGTAGGTACAGTACATGTATTTCATGATGATATGATTTATTCTGTAATGAAATAAACATGAAAACATAAGAATACGAGTATGGTTTATTCCCTTTAATACCAAAAAGCCAAGCACGTGTAGTTAATGAAAATGATAATTTTTTTAATCGTCGGAAGAAAAAAAATAGTAATTGAGATATGAAAAGTAAAGACAATATATGTTGACTGGCTCGGCTTTTTATTTAATACGATCAAATAAAAATTAATTTTTTTCTTTTCTTTTCTTTCGTCTTTTTTTTTTTTTTTTTTTTTTGCTATTTGTTTGTTTTAAAGGAATTAAAATGCACATTAGTGTTACCTCGAGGAATGTCCTAACCACCAACCGCTTAAGATATGTGGTAAAAATAATTATTTCTGCATGGGTGTTTGAATACATAAAACACGATGAAGTTGGTAAAAATATGATCGTTTTATACATGCCATTCATAGGCGTCAGAACCGGAGGGGGTGGGAGTAGGGAGGCTTAGCCCCCACTTTTTTTTGCAAAAATAGGCATAATATAGACATCGTACATCGAGGCGTAGGTTTACCCCCCCCCCCCCCCCCCCCCCCCCCCACACACACACACACGGAACCAAAAATTATGGTAATAATAAACGTTCCGGGTTGCAATTACTGAAAGATATTTCATATATTTTAGCTACTTAGTTGTTTCTTTTCCATTTTGTTACGAAGCTAAGTTAGCCCGGAACCAAAAATTATGCTCATAATAAACGTTCCGGGTTGCATTTACTGAAAGATATTTCTTATATTTTAGCTACTAAGTTGTTTGTTTTCCAGTTTTTGACGAAGCCAAGTTAGCCCGGAACCAAAAATTATGCTCATAATAAACGTTCCGGGTTGCAATTACTTAAAGATATTTCATATATTTTAGCTACTAAGTTGTTTGTTTTCCAGTTTTTGACGAAGCCAAGTTAGCCCGGAACTAAAAATTATGGTCATAATAAAATTTCCGGGTTGCAATTACTGAAAGATATTTCATATATTTTAGCTATTTAGTTGTTTGTTTTCCAGTTTTTGACGAAGCCAAGTTAGCCCGGAACCAAAAATTATGGTCATAATAAACGTTCCGGGTTGCAATTACTGAAAGATATTTCATATATTTTAGCTACTAAGTTGTTTGTTTTCCAGTTTTTGACGAAGCCAATAGCAAGTTAGCCTGGAACCAAAAATTATGCTCATAATAAACGTTCCGGGTTGCAATTACTGAAAGATATTTCATATATTTTCCGGGTTGCAATTACTGAAAGATATTTCATATCTATTTGCAACTCAGTTGTTTTTCCCCAGTGTTTGACAAAGCCAAGTTAGCCCGGAACCAAGAATCATGGTCATGCTTAACGTTCCGGGATGTAATAACTCATAGATATTTCATATTTTTGTTACTTAGTTATTTGTTTTCCATTTTGTTACGAAGCTAAGTTAGCCCGGAACCAAAAATTATGGTCATAATAAACGTTCCGGGATGCAATTACTGAACTTCCTATTTCAAGTTATCATCACGTGTAGATGTAGAAGGGGCTGGGGTGGTAGCTCCCCCTTAGTCACTTAAAGAATTTAGTTAAAACAATCGAATTAAATTTTGATCCACTCGCATACTCGCATCCCTTAGTGTAGCTACTAGCGAGTATGCAAGCAAATCTAGCATCTAAAACCATATTCGAATACATGTTTTGTATAATCATATATGTGACCCCCCCTCCCCCCCCAAAAAAAATCAGGTTTGGAGACGATTAAAGATTTTATTTTCCTTATTTATTAAGAACATTTCTGAGTTAGTACTTCTTTATTGGGTGTATCCCTAGTCCTTTTTTTAGAAGCATGTTTTAATTTAAGACTGACATGTTTAAGTATTTTTTTAAAATTCATTTTAATCGATTTCTATTGCATACATATACCTTTAGCAGATTAGTCCATTTTTATCCAAGTTTTGTGTAAAAAAAAGAGATTGATATAATAGAGTTATTTGTGTACAATCTAATTTACATTTAGCAGAAACAGAAAAACGGAGCTACATGACAATATACAAGTAACTTTTCTTTGTGTTATAGTTGTTTGTATTATTGGATAAGTATTTTAGAAAAGATATAAGGCATACATGTAACATCGTTTCTTGTTCTTTGTCCAAGTTGATCAACAAACTCTCTCTCTCTCTCTCTTCCACGAAGAGGAAGTCACCTCTATAAACTTTCTTTAATTTTTTGAATATGTGTTGTTTCTCTGCTGTTTTAATTATTTACATCGGCTTAAACCAATAAATGCAGCAGATTGGTTTAGATCTTTTGAATGTATCCCCCCCCCATCCCTCCGTTTTTGTCCCAATAAAAAAACAATAAATTGTATATTTTTATCTACTTGGAAAGGGCTTGAATAAATCTTTTTTGATGTTTTAATCTTTAAATGCATACATGTCAATGAGCGCATTCTTATTAACTGTTCTCTCCATTTCTATTTGTACAGGTATATACATATATTCACACGGTATGATGTTCATAAATGGATTTAGTTCATTAAAGAAATCATTAATTTACAGTATATAGTTGATTTATTTACACAAAAAACATTCTTAATTGTTTTCCTGACACCAGCGTTTCTTAAAATCACCTAAGATATGACAGGTCCGCAGTCATCTTAAAGTTAGGACTAAGATTAGGAGGTCTCCTAAGATAGGATAGCTTCGATGGCCTCACTTAAGACTAAGATATGTCGAAAGTTCGTCTTAAGAGATGTCTTAGTCCTAAGATTCTTCATAAGCATGCCTGCAGGTTTTCATTTTAAATTAAGATTTTACATTCCCATCGAGTTCTAGAGGGGAAATACACGTTTTATCAGAATGAATTAAAGAGAAACCTTTTCTTTTTTCCAAATAATTATAGTTTTTGAAAGTTGGTAAAAAAAAATCTATTATATCTATAGGAAAAGTCATTCAAAGATGTCTTTTGAAAAATCAGGTAGGCGATAGAACAAACGTTCGCGGTTGCCTTCCCCACTAAGACTCCTTTGTTTGTTGAACACATTCAACAAATTGTTAATTAAAATATAGAAAATTTTATACCAAGCAAATCAAGTTTTTTGTCTACTGTTCACTGCAGGGGAAGGGGGGGGGGGGGTGAGTGAGCAGACTTCACAATGCTATTCATATAAATAGTAAAATACAGATCTGTGTCTGTAATACATTTCTTCTTCAGTGTTATTTTTACTAATAAATACAAATGTACTTGTACTTACGTGCATAAATAAAAATGAGTTGAATTTTATTCAAACGTTTTTAGCCGTTTAATTGAAACATTTCCAAGTTGAATTTTGTTGACATATAACATTAAAATAAAAAAAAAAACTTCACCTGACGAAGAAAAATAATCAAAAAACGGGAAACACTTTTCCTTCGTATTAAATGCTTAAATTATAAATTCTCTTTTTAGATCCGGCATGCACTCGTTTCCCATTATGTTCTTGTATTTTAATTTATTTTATATTTGGTTTAAAGAAACGCAACTACATGTATGGGTGTTTAAAAAATTGTAAGGAAATTAAAATATTATTCCTAATAATTAAAGTATTTTATGGTAAATATAATTAATCTATCACCATTATCATCTGATCAGGGTGGTCATGTGTGCTTACGGCGATTCGCAAGACTGAGCAATTATTCGTATCGATAGAAGCCAAGTCTATCGTAAAACAGCACGATGGGGGGTATATCAATGTAAACAAGTTTCACACCTTCTTTTGTTTACAAAGAATCAAAATAATCAACTGGAATTTCATGGATTAATATAATATTTAAATCAGAGACATCAATAAATATATAATGTCTCTGGTAAAAAGACCGCATATTCTGACTTGAAATGTAAACACATATGTATGTCTTACGATTAAATCCTGCTGTATCATATACAAAAGTATAAAAGAAAGAAGAATATTAGAATTAACAGCCAATATTAAATATAAATAGAGAGTTTAATAGGGTGCTTGGTTGCCCGGAACGTTTTTTACGGCCGGAACCAATCTTACGCGGGCCGGAACGTTTATTATGGCCCGGAACCAATATTATAGGTATTTAGCGTTCCGGCCGGAACGCCAAGTTACCCGGAACGTATATTATGCGACACCGGTCACACCCGCCGTGTGCTCCTTGTCACGATCACGAAATAACGGGAAAAAACCCGTCGTCAATTCAGTGTATAAATAATGGACTAACAATTGGTACGAAAAAAGTCAGTCAGCATTTGACTCAGTGATAAATTGTATTTGCTGACTAGGTCATTGTATCGACCATAGAACTTACGAAATGATGACTTTAAACGAAACTGTTGATAGTCTTTTTTTATCAACAAGTTGAAGATAGCAAAGTTGAAGTCATCACGTTGATCATAGAGCTTGGTTGTTAGATTCCCATTAACGTCTTTTCCAAGTAAAATATCTAAGTATGAAACAGATGTGTCAGACTCTGTAATATCTTTTTATCTCAGCTCACCAGGATGTATTGTATTGACATATGAATGGAAATTATCATTGTTAATTTACAGTACGTCGTCGATATATCTTAATGTTGGGTTGAAGGCCAAATCAAGTGTTTTCTTCTTTTCACGCATAAGATTTTGCATAAATTCTGCTCATATGAAAATAAAAATAAGTCTGCTAATAACGGAGCGCAATTTGTACCCATGGGAATTCCAATAGATTGTTGGAAACAAACATTTCTGTTCCTTTGCAATGCTCTTGGCACTTTGAAGTGAAAGTGCTGGTCTTTTGGATTAGACCTTAAAAAACCGAGATCTCGTGTCACGTAAGGCGTTGGAACGATGAAAAAAAAGTTTCACTGCTCAATGGCCCAGAGTGCCGAGTAAAGGTCCCTCCAACGGTATATGGTGACGTCTCTATAATTATGAGTGAAGATTATCGACAGGGACATAATCAAAATGGAGCTTAGTATGCATCGCAAACCATCTTCATCATTAGGGAATCTCTGAACAACTGTTTGATGATTCAGGGCGTGTAATATAGAGCGCGTCCATGTGTTTACATCAGGGAGGAAATTTTTTTACAACAAATATATCCTAAACAGCCTAGCACCTAAAAAAAGTACTAGATACAATGTTATACTGGTATGTCATTTTTACAATGAAGTGCATGCATAAGTGGTAAAACTTTCATTTGAATGAAAAAGTTGAAGTTTTCTTATTGAATGCCACTTCTTACATAATTATTACATAATTTACGTTCATTTCTTTAGAAAAGAGAAAGAAATATTCGCCCAATGCTTATTTTAGAACACCTCACTTTTCGCGACGAATTATGAATTTATCTTGTTTATTGAAGTTACCATAACACATGAATCTGTCAAACACGTGCTTATTCGGTTTTGCTGTAGACCGTCAATGTAATTTATAATTGGCTTTTGGAATTATATCTATGGAATATCTGTTTAACAGGTATTCAAGTGAACCATTTGACTAAGAAATGAGCTTTTCATTATATAAATGGTGCCTGTTTTGGAGGGTAAAAGTTGATATTGACATCCCAAGGAAAACCACTGTCAACCGACGCGTCAGCGGAGGTTGACAACTTGTGGATATAAATTAGATACCCCCCAAAAACGGCGCCGTTTATTTTATTATACTGAATGTCTTCTTGATTTACTATGTCAGCAATACAAATCATTAATAGCCTTTTCGTTTACGTTTAGAAAGCTTTCAAACTCCCTGCTACTTCGAAAATGATTTACTGGCCTCTTTATTGTTTATTTGATACTCTACGAGTCCTTTATCATCTAAAGTTTCGTTATTTCTCCACTCCAAGCATGTTTCGTCTGTCGTTTGTTGTTTTCAAGTAAGCTACATCGGACGCAAACTTTTATTGACGTCAAGTTTATTCTGGTTCTTTCAAACGCGCAACTGACGTTTTGAGAATTCTACGGTGAACCGTACGCGCATAATTTCCACGCATGTGGCATTACCGTTGTGTTACCCATTGTCACGTGTGTTGCTAAGGCCGAGTGTAATAGAACAGATTGTTAACTGCGTCTAAACCAATCAGATTTTAGTATTTAACATGAAAGTATAATAATATAATATATGACAATCAACTTTCTATAGATAACACAAATCTTTCCATTCAAACAAAAAAAAAATACTATTTAAATGTGCGTCATTAGTGAATGTATTGCAATTAATCATTGAAGCAGAATTTCATATACAATGTAGTTTGAATGCGGATTTGGGGTATTTATTCAGAAATATTCCTTTTAAAATTTTACATCGTTTTGATATTGTAGGTGACCTGACTATAACCCCTCGATACGGTCCACTGTTAGGAGGGCAGTATCTTGTTCTCAGTGGTCCATGCATTGAGCCAACTGCAACCATAACAGCTACATATCTTGGGTCACCAAAAACTTACATCTGTGATCGAAAATCAGAATTTAGCATAGTATGCATAACACCAATATTCCAACACACCGGGGATGCAATTATACAGATAAAAATAGAGACTAACGGTGTGGAGAAAACATTTCGAGGTCTCTACACAATCTGTAAGTAGTTGAAGGTTATTCCTTAGTGTTTTGATTTCTCTTGTTGGTCTTCTAAAAATCTTTCCTGTTCCTATACAAGACTAACTAAGAATTAATTTAATCACCACAACCATTGAATACGCATGCGTTTTATGTGTGTGTATTGTGTATGGAATACAATTATAAGAAAAATTAAATTATCAAATTCATTTGAATGAATATATGTATAAAAGTTGATGAACAAAACCGACCTGGTTTCAGACATATTCTTTATTCCCTAAAATTATAACAGTATATTTTATAATATATAACAAACCTGAACTTTTAGTAAACCCTGCGGACAGCAAGCATCGAGTGTATAGGCATAACTCTGATGAATGGTTCGCTGGACAGAAATCAATATCATGGGAGCCAGATGCTTCAGAACTTCAGGATAATGAAACTGTCGATATACATCTTTTCTCTTTAAAAGTACGGGGAATCTTTAAATTAAATTTTTACCGTTTTACAAATGATAAATAAATTTCATGAACATATGTTAAGGTTTCTAATATTCATAATTGTCGAAAAATAATTGTTAGGAGGAAAGCGATCGTAAGTTGTCATGGAAGAGTCAGGTTGTCCTTCAAGGTGTACACCGAGCCTTAGGATCAGCAGTTATT
>NW_026925368.1:0-26289 GCF_032062105.1 Saccostrea cuccullata | reverse complement strand
TTTAAGTATCAAATTTTAAAATAAACTTTTTCAAAGTGTCAAAGTTTTTGATAAACCTTTTCAAAGTTTTTCAAAGTATCTCAGTTTTCGATAAAGTTTTTTAAAGTGTCAAGTTTTATAAACTTTTTCAAAGTGTCAAAGTTTTTGATAAAGTTTTTCGAAGCTTAAAGTATCCAAGTTTTCGATAAAGTTTTTCAAAGTGTCAAAGTTTTCGATAAACTTTTTCAAAGTGATAAAGTATCCAAGATTTTAATAAAGTTTTTCAAAGTGTCAAAGTTTTTGATAAAGATTTTTTAAGTATCAAATTTTCAAATAAACTTTTTCAAAGTGTCAAAGTTTTTGATAAACCTTTTCAAAGTTTTTCAAAGTATCAAAGTTTTCGATAAAGTTTTTTAAAGTGTCAAAGTTTTCGATAAAGTTTTTCGAAGTATCAAAGTTTTCGCTAAAGTTTTTCAAAGTGTCAAAGTTTTCGCCAAAGTTTTTCAAAGTGTCAAAGTTTTCCGCCAAAAGTGGTAAAGTTTTTGCCAAAGTTTTTCAAAGTGCCAAAGTTTTCGTCAAGGTTTTTCAAAGTGTCAAAGTTATCACTATAGTAAATGAAAGTTTTCAAAGTGTCAAAGTTATAACTTATAGTTAACTAGAGAAACTATAGTTAACTATAGTATTTTTTGTTAGGGAAAACACAAACGCGTGAGCTTTAGGATAAAAATCCATAATATGAGATTCCAAACAACCAGGATAAACAATACTAGATGATGAAAATTACATGTAGATTGTAAAACAATACTGCTCACAGATACAAAATATAAAAGCAATCAAACACATATAAAACACATTGATTTATCGGTGGCTTTCATTTTACATAGTCATCGGTAGTCCTTTAAGAAAACAGTTGGAAGAGTTGTACCTAATCTACTTGAAACCAGTTCGAGTGTGCTTTTGCTTTTTGAGTTTACCTGCATCAAGCAGTGAGTTTGTCATTTCTACTTCAAGTATCAAGGACATTCCAACTTGTAGTTTTTTAACGCTTTTCTTGTATTACCTTTTCCATAAAGAGGAAAATATTTTTTACATTTAATTTAGCAAATAAACGGAGAGTAGAGAGGAGAGAGAACGTAGATGGTTAAGGTTGACAATTTTTATTGAAATTAAAGGAAGCAATGGTTTTATTTTATTAAAAAGATCATAACCCTAACAAAATGTACAAATCATTAGCGTTATCATCGATCTAATTAACATTATTTTAAAACGTCAGATCAGCATAGAGCCTGAAGTTTTCCTGTAGAACAGAGCGATACGTAGGAACTACTTCACCCCGGAGTCTTTCTATCTGTCCTTCTGTTTGCTACACCTTATTTCTCGGAAATTGCAAGAAGTACATGCATGCATTTGATATTTTCCTTTGAACTTTTGTAAAAAAAAAAATATCGGTAACCGATCCCTTTTCTCATGAACTGGAACTTTGACCCAAATATTGGTAGTTCATGGAACCTATATACATATATCATAGTTTTGTGTCGCCAGCGGCACTAAGGGATCGCTTTACACCTGCTGTCTATCTGTTCTTTGTCTGTCTGTCACACCTTGCATCTCAAGAACTGTAAGAAATGTGGACTTGATCTTTTGCACTGGTACTTGCTTGGCACTATGGTATTGTAAATTGCCATGGTAACCAACTTCGTGACCCTTGACGTTGCCCTTTTTTTATAAAATAAGAAAAACAAGAGGCCCATGGGCCTTATAGGTCACCTGAGCATCATGTAACACCTTTCAAACAATTGCATGAATTTGGTTCATGTTTTAAACCAGAGGCCATGAAATTCACAATTTTGAAAGAGGCACCATTGCTTATCATAATTATACACTTAGCATGCTTACTGTTTGCGTAGTTATTTTTTACCCAGAGGTAGATCGGAGAAACAAAGAGAAAATGCACTTCCACTTTATAACCACCATAGGAACCACTGACCAAGGGGCCACTTATTTCTAAATTTTGAAAATTTTATAAATTTTATTTCATCATAAAAGGTCATTAATACCACAGACCAGATTTCAAATAATTAATTTATTTTCAGACTATATACCCTCCTCCAATACCCCTGACTCAGGGGGCATGAAATTAACCTTTTTGCTAGATGCACCTTTTTTCATCATCAATATACATTGTATATACTTAGATCATTGGCATAATACCCAAGAGCAAAGGAAAAGATTTTCAAAGAATTAATGTATTTTCACCATATATCAAAAGAGCCCCCCTCCCCTTAAACCAAATAGCAAAACCCCTGACACAGGGGCCATGAAATTCACTTTGGTTGAGGCACTCTTGGTCATTATAACTATATACAAAGTTAATTTATTGAATACCTAGGACAGAGAAGACAATTTTTGAAAAAATAATGCAATTTCACTATATAACCAATAGAGCCCCGCCCTAACACCAGAACCCCTGACCTTGGGGCCATAAAATCCACAATTTTAAAATAGGCATTCTTGCTCATTATAACTTGTATGTACTTAGTTAGTTTATTTAATACCCAGGAGCAGAGAATAAAATTTTCAAAGAATTAATGCATTTCCACTATATAACCAATAGAGTCCCCCCAAACCCCAGATACCCTGACCCTGGGGCCATAAAATTCACAATTTTAAAAGAGGCATTCTTGCTCATCATAATTATGTACTTAGTTAGTTTATTTAATACTTAGGAGCAGAGATTTTCAGAGAAATAATGCATTTTCACTATATAATCTATATAGCCCCTCCCTAGCACTAGAGCCCCTGACCCTGGGTCCATGAATTTTACATTTTTGGTAGAGGACTTAATGCTCATTACATTCATATCAATAATTTGACAGCATGATGTCCAGGATTTCAAAGAAGATTTTTAAAGATTTCATTAATTTTAGTGGTTTTCGCCCCACAACTCAGGGCCCAGGAGGGCCATGACCATAAAATATCCACAATTTTTGTTCCCCTTCCCACATTGATGTTGATACCAAATTTGGTTGAAATTGGTTCAATGGTTTCAGAGAAGAAGCTGAAAATGTTCAAATGTTAACACACGACGGACGATGACGAACGAAAATGGATAGCAATAGGTCATCTGAGTGACTCAGGTGACATAAAAGTGTCAATATACAGCTTATTTCTTACATTTAAGGGGTATTTCTATATATGCATGAACACTGTTTGTCATAAAACATTATGAAAAAGAACAGCGTTACAATTCATCTGACCTTGACCTACTTTACAAAAAATACCCCTGACAATTTAATTTAACTGAAGACTTTTATATTCTGAGTGGCGTGTGTGTTGGTAATTACATATGTAACATTTATACATGTTTATGGGCTCATAATACATACTGTTCTTTGAAACTGAATGATATTCAGTAACCACAAAAAACTGATATTTAAGTATTATGAATATACATCAGGAGCCCCCAACGGACTGTAGAGTGACAATCGGTGTAAAGATTTTAAAACACGTTAACACATGATACAAGTATTAACACATTAAAATGATAAATAATTATTTATAAGGATTTCAACTGAATTACATGTATTCATTTTGAAGGTTGGGAATTATATTTTTTATTATTTCAATATAAAATAGGAACAGAGCAAACAGGGACCTTCAAAACATTAGAGGTGGGATCAGGTGCCAGGGAGGAGTGAGCATCCCTTGACAACCGGTCACACCCGCCATATGCTCCTTGTCATGATCGGGAAATAACAAAAAATTCCGTCGTCAATACAGTGTATAAAGTACTAAAAATTAGAATGAAAAATATCAGTCAGCATTTGACTCAATGATAAATTGTATTTGCTGACAAGATCAGGTGACTTTAAACGAGACTGCTAATATTCTGTTTCATCAACTTGTTTGTCAATAATTTACCTCGTTTTAGAAATTGCTCATAAGTAGAGCATGCTCTTGCGTATCGCATTAACTGAGATACACAAACTCCGTATGCTGTTGATGAAGGTCTTTTGCTGCATAAGTAAGGAAAGTTGGTGATAGAAAAGTTAAAGTCATCATGTTTATCATAAAGCTTGGTTGTTAAATGACCATTAACATCTTTTTCAAGTAAAATATCTAAATATGAAACAGATGTGTCAGACTATGTGGTATCTTTTATCTCAAGCTCATTAGGATATATTGTATCGCCATAAGAATGGAAACTAGGGCTAATTGTAACGGAACCGTTACAATGTCTCCTAACGCTCCCCAACTCCCTTTTGGTGCCTTATTCCCTCTAAGCTTCATTAAATAAGGCGAACTGTATGCCTTTTAGACTTAACAATGTTTTCCTAAAAGTATACCTAGTATATTCAAATTTATGCATTTTATGCTTGCGCATTTGAATGCATGCGCGTAATGACCATATCATCTTGTCTACACTATATATATATATATATATATATATATATATATATATATATATATATATATATATATATATATATATATATATATATATATAGCATATTTTAACTATTTTAAATTTAATGGTGAGTAACTAGAAAACAATGTCTCAGAACTTACGGTACTTTGATTTTTACTACAAAAAATATCCTTTCAGTCCTTGTGGTACATGTGCTTTGATTTTTATTGGCTGACGAAAATAGATTCCATAGGTTACTTATTGTATGCATTGATGTTTATGTGTAGAAAAACATGCCAGTTTATACTACATGTACGCTGTAGTGAGAAAAAGGTTGGTATGAAAAACAGTCCTCTCAGTATATAAGTACTTTGATTTTTATTGCAATCTTAAGTCGTCAACCTAATATATATATATATGAGACTGTATGTATTGATTTTGTATGAAGAGAAACATGTAAACATAACCTTCATGTAATTTAAAGTAAAAAATGATCCGTCAGTACTTTCAGTACTTTGATTTTATAAATGCAAAACGAAAGTAGTTGAAATCTACAAAACGCGTGATCTGATTTTAAAACAAATTATATATTTGGCTTCTATGGATCTATCTCTATTATGCCTAGAAATATCTTGAAAAATATTCAAAAACAAAAAAGTCGAAAATTGACCGAAACACAAATTCACTTCCGGTGCGGACAGGAAGTACTAGAAACACACGAAAACTACTTCAAAACAAGGACAATGTCATGATATAAAACTTCTGTAAATTTTACATCTTTGCCTCAACTCGTTCTCAAGAAAAATTCACACACAAAATGTCATTTAAAAATTGGAAATCCGGCCATAAACGGAATTTTATATAAACTTCATATATCAGCCTACTATCATGTAAAATATTGTCGAAATCTATCCAACCATCTCTTCGTAATCGCGCTCACAAAATTTGGGAGGAATTAATAATTACTAGAGCAAAGCTCGTTGCGAAGCAACGAGTAGGTCTTGCCGTCCTGTTTTGACCGGAAGTGCCGGATGTGACGTCAACAAAAGAAAGCAATGAGCTAAGTCGTCTCCAGTAATTTTATAATTTCAATTTTTCGTTAAAAACCTTCAAAATAATCTATTTCAGCATACTTCCGGTTTGACCGGAAGTGACGTCGACGGACGGAAAATTAAGTTTTAGGCTTCCAGTGACATATGTTACCCAAAAACCTGTCAAGAATTGAAAAAATACGCGTTTTCCGACTACTTCTGGTTTGGCCGGAAGTGACGTCGCCGGACGTATTATGACGACCCCAGTAGATTAAGCTTGACATTTTGAACAACTTTGCTTTTAAAACGTATTACAAATTCTCAACACTTTTTGAGATATAAAGGAAAAACTTTCGGCCCCTCTAGGCCCTTTATTTTAGGGGCCAGCCCTTTTCAAGAGATGCCATTTGAAAGATCTTGAAATTCTACACTTCTTTTGTTCTATATGCTTTAACAAAATATTTCCAGGTAAAAAGATATCGTACAAAAGGTGTTAGAAATTTTGAAATTTGCGATATGACATTTTTCGGGCCATAGCTGGCGCCGACGTGCAGCACTTCTGATAAAAATGAAATACCTTATGCATATCTATAGACTTAGGTCTATCATACCTGAAAGTTTCATGTTTTTATCTAGAGCCATTTGTTAGAAACTCTGCGGACAACCTGACTCTTCAAAAATCGTAAAATCGACAATAACTCCGAACCGGAAGTGACGTCATCAAATCAAAAAAATATGTATCAGGTTCAAGTAATGTATCATAAGTCCTGAAAGTTTCATTAAAATCCATTGAGCCGTTTTCGAGAAATCGCGTGCACAAAATCGGTAAGAAAAAAAAAGAATAATAAAAGTGGAAAAGAAACCTAAGAATAACAAGAAGGTCTTCCGCTGAAGACGGAAGACCTAATAAAAAGAAACAATACAAACACGATAAGTCTTCCGTTGTGAACGGAAGACTTAATAACTAGGGCTGATTCGTCAAATACCCTCACACACGTTCCCAAACGCTCCACATGTCCCTTTTCGTGCCCTAGCTTTTCCTGTAAGACCTTTTATAATATACTAAGTATTTAAGGATTTCATTAAAAGATATTAAAGTTACAATGATATCAACTATATATCGTTTAACGTTTTGCATGGGCGCACAAGTACATGTACATGCACATGCAAGATGATCATGGCATGTTGGTTAAGCGATTAATACATCTTTCTCTCCCGCGAATAATAGAAAAAATACAGATAGAAAGTTACCACATTTCAAGTATATACCTTGGTATCATTCTTTGAAATACCTATTCACATTTAAATTCTATACTGATTTTAACCTCGGGCTCAAACTGGGTTTTATTCCGACGTCTAGGCAGTGTTAAAGTCGACTAAGGATATCACGCCGATGGCTAACCAATCAAAATGAACTTAGTCAATTGTAGTTTCATACATTGAAAAGGGATTTTCCTTTTAATCTGTTCAGATTTTTTAAAATATATTTCCTCTCTGGTCATTTTGACAACTCTGGTACCTGTGCCTAGTACATTTTATATACTATGTAAATAAATATATACATGCAAAGGTTTTTGACCGGAACTATTCATTTTTTTCCAATGCATAGGAGGCTACTTTCTGGGGTTTACAAGAGATATTTATAAAGACATTCGTCTCAGCTACTGTGATCAATATTCTTTAACACCTTCTCCTTCTTAATAATATATTTTTCATGAATGCAAATACCTGATAATTTTTTTTACGAAGGAGCGTACATGTATATTGATTTTGTATTTCTCGGGATTGCGTAATTCTAAAAAAATCAATTAAATTTCAAATGTTAAATAAACAAAGGATGCTTGGTATTAAAATATTATTTCAAACCAGTAGAATTGAATGCTATTAACGACATCCGAATAAATACATGTAATCATAAAAGGCTTATATACCAACTTTGTTTATCTGTACTTTAATTTCAAACACGACAGGATTTGTAATTAATTAAATTAATAATTTCTATATACTTTGGAAACTCACATCAACTATTTTAATACTCTTTTCTCGAGCTCTTTTCTGCAGTTTCCTTGAAATGTTATGTGGGTCCGAGGTGTAATTTGAGCTTTACAGCGATTCTCTACTTTGTGTGTGTGTGGGGGGGGGGTATTTTTTCTTTTTACCCTTGGGTTAAGATCAAAGGTTAAGGTCGATTTCAAGTTCATAGGTCAAGTCATTTTGGTGAATAGCTAATATCAACATTTTATTCAGGTTACTCTTGACCTTGACCTAAGTATCAAGGTCAAGGGTAAAATGATCTCTTCAGTATGTTACATGTCTTTGCATTTAGAAGTTCTTAATTCTGCATGAACATCAAAAGACTTAAGTATACTGTCGTTTAACACATTGTGTGTGCGCGCATGTGCATGACGTCCTTGCATTTACTTTTGATGGTAGAATAATTTAGGCATTCATTATATGTATTCATATTAGAAATTTCACCCTGTATTATTGAGAACTATTTTTATTTATGTCATGCTGTAGGTCTTCATAATGTATGACTATGTTCAAAATTTCAAAGGATTTTGTCAGAAAACAAAAAAGATATAAAGACTTTAGTTTCAGCCAATCGGAACGAAGCGCACGTGCATGCGCGTGAGATCTTGCTATTTTGACCATGTCATAATGTCTATACTATTAATATATCCTTATATTATGAGTTTCAAAGCATTTCATCAAAAAATTAAAAGGTCACGGCTATATCTATCATATTGGTCATTTCACGCGTTACACGTGTGCGCACATGCACGCACGTGCGCGCAAAATGACCTTCGTTCCGCACATCTACATAACATACCTAGTGACCCTAAAAAGGTTTCACCTAGATCGGATGAGTAGTTTACGAGAACACTCGCGGACAAAAAAAGTACCGGAGAAGAAAATTCAGAAAAAAAGTAAAAACAATATGTTCCCAAACTTCGTTTGGGGAACATAATAAGAAACCCTGTAAAAACAATATGTTCCCAAACTCCGTTTGGGGAACATAATTACCACTGTTAATTGACAGTATGTCGTCGCTATATCTCAATGTCGAGTTGAAGGTCATAGCAAGTGTTTTCTTCTTTTCACGCAAAAGATTTTGCACAAGTTCTGCTTCAAATGAATACAAAAATAGGTCTGCTATCAACGGGGCGCAATTGGTACCCATGGACATTCCAATATATTGTTGGGAGACCTAGTCTCCAAAAACAACATTATAGATATTGTCAATCAGAAACTCAGTGACAAGGTAAGTAAATTTAAGAGTTCCATCTTTATTGAAAAAGCAGCTGTCAACGATATCGAAACGCCTTGACTTTAATTTATCTCGGGGAATAGTTTTATAAAAAGTTGAAAAGCAGTAAGTTTTTAAGCTGTTGATTTTGGTAAAATTTTGTGATTTCAAATTGTCCAAAAGTTCCTTAGAATTTTGAAGTATCCACATCTATTTACACCACTTCTTGAAAATATTGTTGCCTAGTACTCTTGAAGTTTCTCCTTCACTACTGTTAATATCGTAGTGAGGAGGAAAGAAAGGGGCTTGGTTGAACATTTACTGGAACCCGCTATGTATCTTTGTAAGGATTGCATTTGGTACGGACACACACAAAGATAAACAAGTTTACATGGGATGCCTACAGAAATAATTACACATAAACAAGGAATGTGCTAAAATGTCAAGAATCTGCAATAAGTAATTGTTGAGAAAAGTTCGAGAAAATTTGTTATAAACACACAAGGGTAAAACAATAAACATGTATACCCTCTCTCCTTCGAAGCAAAGGTATAATTATATTTTTACCTGTCTTCAAACTTTGATACTCAGCAATTTTATTACATTTCTGACCATACGAAACTCCTTTGGAAATATTCTATCATAATTTACAACATAAACTGAAATTTTAACATTTTGAATGAGAAAGATATATCAAAACGAAATTTTAAATATTAACAATTGCAGTTCTTTTTTGAAGAATTCTTTTTTAAATACGTTTTCATAGGATTATATTTCAATTTGGAAATTAAACCAAAATTGATTGTTGATTGTTATAATCAATAGCGGTCTTACATGTTCTACTGTAGTATTTTCTATACAGGCAAAGACATGAACTACAATGTAAGAAGCAATTATAAGCTGACATTAATTTTCATTGATTTTTTTATATTGTCAATGATGTTTAAAATCGAGAGACACATAGTGCCAAAAGATTTGAATACCAAAATCGTATACAGTATATGTAATGAATTAAATTTCTCTGAGAAGAGAATATTCTTGTGAACTGGGCCTTGAGTACATATCTTCTCTACCTTAATGTGAATGAGCATTTCCCAAGTTTAATATGTAGGATGAGATTAAGCATCCAAAATGACATTTGGCTACAAAGAAAGATAACTCGAAATACGAAAAACCAAACAACGTTTAAGAGGATGGATCCTAAATTTCAAGTCTTAAACTTTTTGTCAAATATCTTTTTAGTTCCTACACACAAAGCTTTGTTAAAAATCAAAACAAAAAATAGCAATTAAAATGCTTCTATTGGAGCTACAGTACATTTAATAAAACACTTTTGCACTGAAATTTGTGTCTTATTAAAAATGACTTCTTCGAAAATTTCCCTACATATATTTTTTATCCAAATAATTCATGTGACAATGTAAACTATAAGTGTATTTTTAAAAAAACGACTTTAAAATTGTGAATAAGAAAAAAGTTCCATTTTCTTCGCATAGTCAATTATTTGACCTTTCTGCACTCGCGAAATGGTCTTTTTCTTGCATTTAAAATTTAACAAACAAGAACATTTTTAGGTCACCGGAGTAAACTCATAAAGCATCTATGGGTAAAGGAGAACAAAAATTATGAATTACATAATCCTGTCTCCTTGGGCCTGAGGGGTGGGTAGGGCTAAACCACTAAAATTAATGCAATTGTATACAATATACAAACAATCTTCTCTGCTCCTGGGCCTTACATAAACTAACCAAGTGCATAGTTATGTTGAATAAGACTGCCTCTTTCAAAATTGTGAATTTCATGGCCCCAGGGTCAGGGGTTCTTAGGTGCTAGGGCGGGGCTATATACATATAGATTATTTAGTGAAAATGCATTATTTCTTTGAAAATCTTCTTCTCTGCCCCTGGGCATTTAATAGTGCATAGTTATGTTGAATAAGGCTGCCTCTCCAAAATTGTGAATTTCATGGTCCCGGAGTAAGGGGATCTGGTGTTAGGGCGGGGCCCTATTAATTATATACCGGTAGTGAAATTGTATAAATTCTTTGAAAATCTTTTCTGCTCCTGGGTATTAAACAAACTATCCAAGTACATAGTTATTATAATCAAGAATGTCTCTTTCAAAATTGTGAACTGCATGGCTCCTCGGTTAGCGGTACTGGGGTATCTCTTCTCGTAAACTCGAGTTATCGTTCTTAACACGAGTTATCTTTCCTAATAGCAGGTATTGTAAAATTTCCGGTAATGAGGTAAAAGAATGTTGTAAATGACAATGTGTCTAAAGGTTTTTTTTTTTTTTTGTTTAATTTCAGCTTTCTTTTTCAAGTGTATGAAGGTCAAAACTCTAGAAAATAGTCTCTGGAAATTTGTGGAACATGTCGCATCTTTGATTGCTTATCACATTTTCAAGATATTCGAATCATCGCTCTTCAAAGGAAAGAAGGGGTATGGAAAAGGCAAATAAAAAAAATGACGAGCAAATAAAGAATTAAAATTATTTTTCCTATAGTTTAGGGAAAACAGAAAAGTATGAAAAAACGAAGAACATATTTCGTGGGGGAAAGGGGGGGGGGGGTCCTCACTCGTTTTCCGTAAAACCGTTAAACAAAGTCCAGTACAATACCATACTGCAACAATAGTGCAGAGGGAAAGGAGGATCTGCAAACCTGTCTATGAATGAGAACTTCAATACCTAATCACCAGCAAATGCCCAGTTCTTCTGGGGGGGATACTATGGAATTACATACTGGATATAGAAACGATAAAGATATATATAGCTTCTCAATAATATGCATTAGTGTGGGGAAAATTGTTATTTTTAAACAATATTCCTGATTGACCTGCACATTAATGTATGATATGAGAGTAAACTACAGGGAACCATTTTTTCGGAATGTTTGTAATTTTCATTTCGTAGTCAAACTTGAATGAATAGGATCATAATAAGAAATGACATACCGGTAATTGAAAATATTTTTTTTTACACTCAAATAAGAAGTATTGTTTAATGTAATTTGCTGGAAAAATTCTTTGGCCTAGAAAATTTGTTCTATAAAACAACCATGTTCAGCTTTGTGATGTCATTTTTCTCAAAAGAATTAGTCTGGTCTATTTTCTCTTCAGCTATATCTAATC
Source organism: Saccostrea cuccullata (assembly GCF_032062105.1). Taxonomy (NCBI): domain Eukaryota; kingdom Metazoa; phylum Mollusca; class Bivalvia; order Ostreida; family Ostreidae; genus Saccostrea; species Saccostrea cuccullata. The sequence goes on along the minus strand of NW_026925368.1, from coordinate 14,487 downwards.
CCTCCTTGCTTGATCAAATATTATATACCAGTACTTGTATATATGTTATTGTACCTCAGTCTTGAACCATATGTTTTAAAGTAAATAAACTGAACTGGCTCTAGCTTATGATTAACGTCCTTAGTTAATTAGTTGTTAATGTGCCTATTTCGTGAGGGGTGGTTCGGGGTTTATTTGGTTCCAATTTTTTTTTATAGGAGAACTATTCGGATATATGAACATTAGAGGATCATCAGTAGTTGACACTTATTCCAAGAAAAAGGGGGGTCCGTAATTCGTGTCTCTCCATAATATATAAACAAAAATGGCATTTCAATAAAACTATTTCCGTTCAAATATGGATGTAGTACATTTGAATATACAATGTATATTATATTTTCTTTTTGCAACATCATTAGGAATTGCAGGGATGTTTACTTTTAAAATTGACAATTTCTCCCTTTTATACGTTAAGAGTTTCATATTCAGCGAAGACTAATCTTTTATGTGAAGTATACTGTGGAAATTAGATGCCTTAATTATTTGACATAATTCGCAGAGACATTCCAACATCTTTGTCTCGCATTTTGTTTTCAATATCATCATTTTAGGGGGTTAAAACTTGGCCAATATATATGGTATATGCATTTAGATTGTAATTTTTAATTGTGTGTTTCGGTCAAATCTTAAAATTTAATACTGTACATTTTATCAGATCATACATTTATCCAGAGACCAACTTCAGACTCACTAGTTAAACTTTAATTCTTTTAAAAATGTTAACATTTCACACTGATTTAGTTATCCGCGACATTTGCTCTTAAACCGGAAGTTTTGTGATACCTGCTATAAGGAACAGATAACTCGTGCTAAGAACGATAACTGAGGTTACGGGAGGAGAGCAATGTTCTAAGTACATACTAGTATTAGTGATGATGAACGGTGACTCTCGAAAATGGTTCATTTCACGGCCCCTGAATCAGGGGTACTTTGGGGTAGGGGTTATATAGACTGAAAATAAATAAAGGGGACGAAGGATGTATGGTCACATGACTCAGTTTAATACGTCATAATCTTTGATAAAACATGTACAAAACAAGATTGAAACCACAGTTCTTGTATAATTTTTTGACGGTTTGTTAGCTTTCACCATCTTGTAAAAGAATATTTAAAAGAGTCATACTTTCTTGCAAATATTATCAAATTACGGAAAAAATTGATTCACTGTTCTGTTTCCCTACACTGCGCGTCCAACGAGTCGTTGACGTCATAGTCAATCTCTAGATTTATATACAAAGTGAAACACGGGTAGTATGATATCATAAAAACGGTTCATGATCAGTACATGGTGGGGTATTATTTGAATTTGAGAACACAAAAAATATTTTTACATTGTTCTTGACGGAAATATTTTGTAGGTATGTCTTATTTCGCTTATTTCGCAAATGTGTGACATCATAGTTGGGTTTTCTCGTACTCGAGAAATGTAAACATGACACGTTTTTCTCATTTTCATGTCTTGTTTAAGTATGTCCTATGAAATATTGAGCTCAGCTTCACTAATTGATATCTTTACAGTAAATCAATAACATGACGAACTTGAATTTCAATGTAAATGTAGTGTTACATGAAATTGAGTTGTTCCCCTTAGTTATTTTTCCGGATTGAATCTGTGATCTGTTTGTTTTTTTATACACTTTTTCCGTTTGAGTATGGTTGACGGCATGGCGCCTGCATCAAACCAGCAAGCCTTATGTCATGTTTGGCGGTTTTAGTCCCGCGCATAGAGTAAGTTTTTCTTGTTTATTACATTTCTTAATAATTAATTATAAACTTTGTGCAAGATGAAGATGTATGCATTTGTAGTATGTGTAGAATTTTATGAAACATGATTCTGTACTTTTGTCTAAATTTAGTAACGATAGCTAATGTCAAGGTTAGGGCACACATGGTCTTTGTATGTCACGTATTCAGTCGAATATTTCATGTACGACAAATTATAAATATTGTCAACTCGAATTATCTAGTCAAAACATTAAATTTCATTACATATTAAGTTTAGCAAATTGTTTATTTACAAAGTGTCATAAGAATCAAGTTTGTATTAAGAGAGATATTTTTATTGAGTCATTTATGGAATGAAACACATAGTGATATGTACTAGTCTGCCTGAGTTGCATGTATTGTACTGTTTACCTGTTTGTCTGTGTAACATTGTACTTATGACTGTGTTGTTTATTTTTTCAGTTTCTTACTACATACATTTACTATTCAACAATAAATCAAATGAAGAAAAGCGCCTTAGTTCTTTACTAAAAAGGCTTTACAGTAAATTTTCAAATATTTAATGATAGGATGTTTTGCAAATTAATTTTTTTGTTTAAGTTGTCTTAAAAAGTACGTCATTTTTCATCTCCAGATGCGGTGTGACAAAAGAATCGTGATTTTTCGAATTTTTAATCCTATTCATACTCTGAAATATTTTAAAAGACACATTTCCGCTGACATATTTTTTATCTATGCTGAAAAAATTCAATTATCGACAGAGTAATGGGCCCAGAAACACGGAGAATCAAAACTCCGCTCAGACACTGTGGGGCGTAGTATTTGTCACTCAATATCTCAGAAATAGGTCTAGAAACCTATTGATGTAGCTGCTTTATGGTATCTGGGACATACTAAATAAGATATAAAAAAAATATTAAAAAAATTAAACGACAGGTATTTTTTCAGCTAAAGGTCCTTCTTCCTCTTAATGCTTTGAAATCTGCTCTTTGGTATTAATCAACCATTTATAATGAAATCAAATTTATGATAAAATTTCCAGAATTTTGCAATATGTGCCCCCAGAGTCATAGTTTCCTGTCGGGTGTGGTGAACAACTTGTTATAAAGTGGAAATGGATTTTCTTTGTTTCTGCACTGACCTCTCGGTATTAAGTACCCAAGTAAGCAAGATAAATGTATTGTTAAGATAAGCAATGGTGACCTTTCAAAATTGAGAATTTCATGGCCTTTGGTTGAAAACACGAATCAATTCAATTGCTGAAAGTTGTAACATGATACTTAGGTGACCTAGAAGTAAGGGCGAAACGATTACACGTGTAAACGGCGACGTTTCGATTAAAATGCTCTAAACGTTAACGAATTGAGTAAACGTTTACACGAAGGTCATAATCAATGTCTACCAGAAATAAAATCTGACACAAACAAGTTGTTTTATTTTATATTTACCAAAGAAAACACAGTCTGTCTGTTACAAATTTACTTACGAACAATTGTTTTCTGTTTTAATCGATACCGGAAACAATATTTCACAAAACTATTTAAAACCCAATGCGGTCTAACATTTTTAATTCCGATTTCCCAGTAGCGAAAACTAGCAGTATATTATTTTATTTTTCCAAGCATATGTTTTAAAATAAATAACATTTAATGCTGCGTTTTATTGCTAAGAAAATACAAATTGTCATGCTTATAACGGTAAATTGTTGAATATAGAGCTTTAAAATATTGAACGTAAACCGGATCCATCATTGTTATCGTGTAATTTTTTTTATTAAGTATATCAAAGTTGTCTTTTAACGCCAGAAAATTAAAAAAAATAACTAATGTTGAAGATCTCAAAAAAAGGAGTGAGGTATGGAAATATTTTACTGTATTGAAAATAATGGTAAAAAGACGGTTAAATGCAATCTTTGTGCCATTGAACTGTCTTATGCAGGGAGAACACAGGCACTATGATGAACCACATTAAATTCAAGCATAAATCGACTAACTTAAGCAAACCAGTCGCCCAGCAGTTAAAACAAGCACCAATTGATTTGCTTTCAGATCTCCTTTACTTCTATCAGTAGCAAGATGTTCGAAAGTTACACAAAAACTAGCATTAATGTGTGCACGTGATCTACGACCGTTGAGTATTGTAGAGGGGAGAGGGTTTCAGGAATTCTGCACAGAGATGAATCCACAATCTAAAGTTCCGTCCCGTACAACCATTTCAAATTATGTCACTCTCCAATACAATGATGCTGTTCAAAAATTAAAAAACGTCATTAAAAACCAAATTTCTGTTGCGTTTACGTCTGATCACTGGACTAGTCTGGCGACAGAAGGTTACATAACAATGACGGCTCATTTTGTTGATGACCAATGGAACTATCGTAACTCGGTTCTGGCTTACAAGAAAAGTTACAGAGCGACACACAGGAAACTACGGCAAATGGAATCCGTTCAATTTCAAATGAGTTTGGAGTTAACAACACACAGATATGTGCTATCGTGACGGATAATGCTTCGAATATGGTGCTATTGTGTTGAGCATCTCGGTGGAAACATAGACGATGCTTTGCTCACACACATTGCAGTTAGCAATTCGCGATAAGTATGGATAAATGCAAGTTCTCTATCGAAAACAATTGTACAACAAAGAAACTTGTTTCTCATTTTCTAGAAAATCGGTTATTGCTACTAACGAATTGCATGTTCACAGAAACAAATGTCCCTCCCTGAGAACAATTTGATCATTGACTGTCCTACGCGTTGGAATAGTACATTTGATATGTTTGAGCGTCTGCAGGAGCAACGTATGGCTGTGTATGCAAACCCTTGGCAGATTACACCACTAAAACTGTGGCCCGCAGTGGCGACGCCAAGCGGATGTTCTGTATATTAACTTCAAAATCTAGCCAATCGGGTAAGGGCTTTCATAATGCTGTTCGTGTATGAAAAAAACCATAATGGCGGAGACCACGAAAGAAAAGGTTGAGAAAGTATTTCAAGTGAAATTAACGGAAGATCAGTTACGTGCTATAGAAAGTATACAGCAGGGAAAAGATGTATTCGTAGGTACCAGGACAGGGAGTGGAAAGTCACTCATATATGAGAGTTCCCCCGTTGTGTTTGGACAATCGGCCGTGTGTGTCATAGTTTCCCCGCTTCTCAGCATCATGAAAGAGCAGGTAAACAGACTCTCAGGACTGGGTTTCCGGGCAACATACATCGGAAAGTCAGATTGCCGAAAAGATGATGTGCGTAAGGGTTACTACCAGTTCTTATTTGGAAGTCCTGAAGCCTTGGTTGGAAACGACGAGTGGAGAGAAATCTTCCGGGATCCCGAATTTTCAGCAAGACACAAGTTGACAGTTGTTGACGAAGCCCACACAGTTTATCAATGGTATGTTCCCATAATAATTCCATAATTTCACAGCTGTATTATTTTACCAGAATGCTAATCATATCCCATTCCAATGGATAATCACATCTTAATTTTACCAGAATGCTAATCATATCTCATTCCAATGGATAATCACATCTATCTATCTATTGATCGACACTACCCGCCATCAAATTTTGAGTACTCTCAGTAGAACACAAGTCCTGACATTGGTGTAAATTAAATTGAGATTTCAGGAACCAAATAAATCTAACTGATATAGCGCATAAAGTCCTGGAGTTTAAAAAAATCTCATACTCTCCATTTACATATTCATTACACATGTATATTGAGGAGGTGGGTTGTTGTGTTCCAGGGCATTATTTGCTACTTATTGATCAGGTACCTGTGGTACAACATAAACAAAATCCTTAATGATAATTTAAGTTACTTTGATTTTTCAGGGGTGAAGGGCAGAAGAATGAGGAAGCCTTCAGAACATTTTTTTCAAAGATTGGTGAGCTTCGATCCCTTAGCCTGACTGTGCCCTTACTTTCGCTGACAGCAACAGCTAGTCCATCAAACAGGAAGAAAATCATGAAAAGTTTATGCTTCAGGGAAGATTATGTGTGCATACTGGACAGTCCAGACAAACCAAACATTAAAATAAATGTGAAATGCATTAAAAATAATGCAGATATTAGTGACACATTTGAATGGCTTATTGAAACTCTCAACAGGGACAAAATAAACACCCCCAGACATGTTGTATTTTGCAACAGCATAAAAGACTGTGCCTTACTCTACAGTACATTTTTAAGGAAATGTGATTCTTCCATGTTACATATGTTCCACAGCAAAATAGCAGAACACGTGAAAGACAAAATTCTTGTGGACATGGAGTCTGAAGAAGGACAAATAAGAGTCCTTTTCTGTACAAACGCTGCTGGGATGGGAGTTAATTTCAAGGGCCTACACAACATCATACATTATGGTCCACCACGAGACTTGGACAGCCTTACGCAGCAGATGGGCAGGGCAGGAAGAGACAATGAATTTTCCAATGAATTAATACTTTACAAGAATCACAAAGGGCATTTTAAAAAAACTGACCCTGAAGATTTATCACTGATAAAGACAGACAATCAGTGCAGAAGAAGCATTCTGTGCAAAGCTTACAGTGCACCTAGTCATATTTATGAACAAAAGCACAAATGCTGTGATGTTTGTGAGAAAAAATGTGACTGTGTAGATTGTCCCAAGTTGACGCATCCAGCTTACCAAACAATGGAGGAATCACCACAGGATCAAGACACATTCCATCGTGAAGTCTGTGATGAGGACAAGACAACTTTAAAGCACAAGCTAGAGTTAATGCAGTCAGCCCAGAGTAGCATGCCAGATTTGTTTGGTGACCATTCTGAACTGAGAGATAAAACCATTAATAGTCTATTAGTTAATTGTCATAAAATATTTACAGTTAATGATGTGATGGAATATGCAACAGTTTGGTTAGTTGACACTGCTAAGCAAATAATTAAGATTTTTGATGATGTGTTTAATGACATTTTGGTTTATGATTCTTCCGACACAGAGTCAGATTAGAATATTTTAAACAAGAGGCCCATGGGCCTTGTAGGTCACCTGAGCATCATGCAACAACTTTCCAATGATTGAGTTTAGTTCATGTTTTAAAATAGACACCATGGCATTCAAAATTTTGAAAAAGGAACCATTATTCCTCATAAGTATATAGTTACATTTAACTTAATTTCACTATAATCAATAGTGCCCCCCCCCCAACACAACAACCCCTGACCCTAGGGCCATAATTTTGGAAGAGACATTCTTGCTCATCATAACTATGTGCTTAAGTTAGTTTATTTAATACCCAGGAGCAGAGAAGAAGATTTTTAAAGAATTAATGTATTTTCACTATATAATCATTAGAGCCCCACCCTAACACAAGAACCCCTCACCCTGGGGCCATAAAATTCATAATTTTGAAAGAGACATTCTTGCTCATCATAACTATGTGCTTAGTTAATTTATTTAATTCCCAGGAGCAGAGAAGATTTTCAAAGAAATAATGCACTTTTACTAAATGATCTATATAGCCTCACCCTGACCCCAGAACCCCTGACCCTGGGGCCAGATTCACAATTTTGGTATAGGAATCAATACTGATTACAATCATGCCAACAGTTTGACTGCTTGATGTCCAGGAGTAAAGAAGATTTTTAAAGATTGTATTAATTCTAGTGGTTTTGGCCCTACCCCTCAGGCCCCAGGGGGGCAGGGACCATTAATTTCACGATTTTTGTTCCCCTTCACCCATAGATGCTGTATACTAAATTTGGTTGAAATTGGCTCAGCCATTCCAGAGAAGAAGCTGAAAATGTTCAAAAGTTTATGACCGATTGACGACGGATGAAAACAGATAGCAATAGTCACCTGAGTGACCTAATAATGTTGACATTTAGTCTGTTCAGCATATTGTAGATTTACTACAGTCGAATTATCTTCTGTATAATGATATTAAACTTGATCCATTTATTTTTTATCTTTTTTTATTTTTGGGATACTATTCACAAAAAGCAACATATCATTTTGTCATTATTTATCCACTAAACAACAACAACAACAAAAAAACAAGTTAATCATTGTGTCAAAGTGAAATGGTTTGTTTTGAGAATTACACAAGATGCAGTAAAGTATCATTTTGTAATTCCACTATACAGAACAATAAAAAAAACATGTTTTAACATTTAAAATTGTGACAAAGTGAAATGGTTTGCTTTGAGAATTACAAAAGATGCAGTAAATTCTTTTCATACTGGGCCAAATAATCTTGAATATATAATGACATAAAATATATAGATATGTATAAGCCAATATATGTATATACAGTAAAACTTGATACCTGTGAATTTAATTCGCTATAACCGTAATTTGTTATATCCGTATAACCAATTCATATAACCATTATAGCAAATTTGCAATATGCAAGTATTACTACCAAATATGTTAGGGAAGCAAATTTTGCAAAATATATCTTCAATAACTAAGGTTTTATTATGAATTGAATTTTATATACAAATGCTAAATGGTAATAAGTCAGTTCAATTTATCAATTTTTTATAATCTTTCAAAATTTCTTATAAAAGATGTAAATTTTATCATATTTAAACTCAAGGGGACTCAAAATCAGTTTGCAATATCCGTAAATTCATGATATCAGAGTTCGTTATAACCGTAAAATTTTACAAAGATTTGTTAAGAATTTTGCCGGGGACCCAGAAAAACTTCGCTATATCCTTGAATTCGCTATATCCGTGTTTGTACTAAACAAGTTTTACTGTATATCAAAATACATCTACAATGTAAACACTTAAACTTCAAATCATTTCATATGATGCAATTTCCTTGTGCTTAGATATCCAAAGATGAAGCTTGTGAAGATTAACTTTTTCAAAAACACCCTTAAAATTCTTAAAGTTTTCAAATTGTCGTCCTGGAATGTTTTTAAATAGACCACCTGAAATCACTTCATTCAACATAAGAGCGATGTCTGCTGACTTGTCAGATCTGGTTCTGGATTTTCCTGCAGCTTTCTTAGACAGCTGTTGCCTAATGTTCTCTTTTAATTCCTCCTGAATTTGGCAAGCAAGTGCAGTTGTTTGTGCACTCTTCAATGTGAAATTTGCACCCTGCTCTTTCAGCTTCTTCTTGATTAACTGGACACAAAGTTCAACTAAATTGTCATTTGGAATGTTCCCATCCACAGTTCCGCTGATATTTGCTGTGGTATTCCACTTATACTCCATTGCTTTCTTAGGTGAAAGCACTGCTTGTTCATATGCCATCATCCTCCACAGCCACAACTGGTATTTAGTGTGCCCTGCAACACTGGCACAAAGCATTTCCAATTTCGCATTCAGGAATATTCTATCTCCATCACCCATTTTATATGCATCACAAGTGTCTCTTAATATAAGAGCGGTTTTCATGAATGATGCACGCCAAACTGCAATCTTGTCTGTGTGCTGGGTGTCGTGAACTGTTTCAGTAGGAAACTGCCAGTTATGTTCCTTCTCCAAGTGGCGTTTGAAGTAGCCAAGTGTCTTGTATTTCTTTCTGCATGTACACTCATATTGTTTCAGCATTGGGTCAAACATGTTTTTAATAAGAATATCCTGTGTATCTCTTTCAGCAGACCGCGTCATTTCTTGAAGATCAGTTGAATCTAAGAGTTGAAAAGAAAAAAAGAGATACAACTCACTTTGATGTGTATATACACACAACAACTGACTCTCATTACAAAAATCAACTTTACAAAATTTTTCTCGGTTAATAAATACAAAGTTTGGTTCAGTAGTTATTTGCTTGCAGTAAATATGCTAACCTTGTAGGTTTATGTGCTTGTCAATGATGGCCTCTGCCAACTTCTTTAACCATGAGAACTGGTCCTCAGCACTAAACAAGGATAAGGTGTTTGGGTTAAACTGTTGAGGAGATCCATTGATATCTTCTAAACCCATGACATCCATTGCGGCCCCCAGAATGAATGCATCTAAAGCATCCTCCACAAATGCAAAATGAGCTCTAAATTGACAACCACAGAAATTAGTACATGCAACACATCTGAATATTGAATAAAAGACAACATATGCCTGGATTTTTTTAAAGTGAGGTTCACTCTGAGAACATACCTGAATGCTTCCACAACTCTTTCTTTTCCAGTGACATCAACTCTATGAATGACATTTCTTAACTGAAATAAAGTCCCTTGTTCAAAGGCAGAGGATGGTTTGTAGAACTCCTGGTATATGAACTGTAAAATAAATTAATAGTTTCATATAAAAGAATCTTATCAAGTAGAAATTTTCATATTAATAAGAATTTAATTTTGTTAATCAAAAATTAAATATGAACTTTTCAATGTGTGGTTTTTTTTTTAATAATTTTTCTTTTTCAAACAGAAATGGGAAAAAAGTATTTCTAAACTTAAAAATCTATGAACAGATAAGCTTCAAAGCGTCCCATTCTGTAAATCAGAGCATTACATGTTTTGAGTTCTACTGTCAATTCAACTGCTATGCGAGACAAGGGCTGGGACCATATCAAGAAACATTATCATAAATGTTGATTCTGTATAAGGATCATACTGAAATAGTGCTAAAATATTTTTTAAATTTTCTTATATTTTCTTTGTTTACTTTACATTATGGGTTTAACTTATAAATAAATATGATTAATATAAATATGAGATGCATAATGATTAAAACCACTTGATATAGAAAAAGTTGTATCATCACAGCCCTATTGCTAGAAGATAACTAAGATTTGCTTTGCAGTTGTAGTTTCATAATGCATAATGATTTGAAAGACTCTAAAATCAAGCACTAAGTAACAAAAAAGAAAATTAATATTAGTAAAAGATAAAATTAGTATTAACAGAAGGTCCATGGACCACAATGCTCACCATGGAAGTTTCAGACAGACTGATGAAAATCAGAAAAGCTCACAACAGGTGAGCTTTTTGAACAGAAAAATGGTTCATGCTTTTAACTTAACTATCTATTCCAACGTCTTGTCCTGCCAACAAACTTGAAGTATATTTCAAGGGGATTCTTTTTCCATCATATAAATTTATTCATCTATTTGTGTGTTCATTTTTGTCTACTGTATTTTTATACTGATAAATATCATTGTCACTTATCTCTGCTTGTATTCAAGAGCCTGTAGGTGGTAAATAGGACCAATAGGTTAGTTTACTTTTTCACACAACTATTGATTTGTTGACAGTGTATAGAAATGTTACCTAATTCAAAACTTACAAAAAGAACAAATAAAAACTGGCAAAACTGGAACAGAACCATTGCATGCTGAAATACCAGCAGAAAGTTCATCATTCTATGGAGGCCCTCTGGTCTATGAATAATTCCTCCAAGTTTGTGGTAATTCGTCTCACAATTAAGCATAGCTAACTGTGCTGTATATGCACGCTCGTTAGTCAGTACATCACCACCAAACACTTTCCTCTCTATCACCTCCGCATTTTCTCCAGAAGTGTGTGCAATATACTTTTGGTGAATGTGTTCTAGAATACTAATCATGTCATCATGCAAGTTTTCATTTTTGTCTATCAAATCCAAAATAAAGTATGTTGATCTTTTGGAAGTTTGCTCTATGAAAGGATGGGCGATATATTTTGGTACACATTCTGTAAAGGGTTTTAGACATCCGACATGTTTTGTAAGAACTTTCAAGATGTGATGTACCATGTTGCTCTCAAAAATTTTAATTTCCTCAGAGCTGGGTAGAAATGAGTGGTTGGGCAAGGTTAAAATGTCATGTTTTGGTTTATCATCTGGCAAACTTGGAACTAAAACTCTTCTCTGGAGACCAACCAAGAGAAACCAGTGAAAGCTCTTTCTTTGCTTTTCTTTTGTCATTGAAGACGTTGATTTTAGTATGTCCAAGTTGTCACCAATTACATCAAATGCTGGTTGAATGTCAGATTCTTGTAACTGAGCTTCAAGTCGAGAAGCATACTTCTCACCATAATATCTAGTAGATTTACTATTTGACTGGACCACCCCACTATTTGGACTAACTTCAAAACATGAGAACATGGAGACAGCAGGACAATGTATCACACCAATACTAGTAAAATGTTAAGTGGTGAAAGCTGATTGGTTTGTGGGGCTGTACATCTAGATTTGTAAGAATCTACTGTATCATATGACATGGATGACTTTGCAACTACTATACCCTGATTTTCATTCTTAGTTGAAAATTTCACATCAAAGTATGGGTGAAATATTGCACTACCTTGTGAAGTTTGTAACAGACTGGAACTTGTAAACTGGCTTGAGCTGCATGTATCAGTTACATCTTTTTCCTCAAGAAGTGTTACCATTTCTTTGGTTTTCTCCATTTTGTACCGAATACTTGATTGATGTACTTGACGGATGATTGTTTCTTCAATCTTTTCTTTCTGTCTGTTCACCAGTAAAGTGTGTTTCTTTTGAGTTGATGAACGTCCAACAGAGAGTCTTAGATATGCCAGCAAATCTATTGTCTAAAAACAAATACAGTACATATAGCACTGAGTACTATGAAAAATACACTACCTGATGCATGAATATTTAAGCTTGGTCTAATAATTTGGGGGTGATATTTATAAAGTCAGATTGGTTTTAGCATTTGCTCAATATTCATTAAAACATTACAATTTCTTATCATTTCAACCAAAAAATAAGATTAAGGAAATTAATTATTACTGATCAAAATTTTGTCAAAATTGTTAGCAAAGAAGAAATGTTAAATTAGAGAAGCATTTGTAATATGGAGATATGCAGAATGCAGTTAAAGTTGGAAATGTTTATAAATAATAATATGATTGAAAAGTAATACTGATCAAATCATCCAAAACAAAAATACAGGTTTTACTAAAAATTGATGCATTATCATTTATGTGATGATAAATATTTATATTTTACATGTTAAATCATGTTCAATTGTAATAATGATAATGAAGCATATATTCATTTACTTCATCTGTGGCTCCACCATGCTCCAGTAGCTGACCAACTACATGATGAATCAATGACATATTTTGATTCCTATGATGCAGCAATATGGCTGCTGACGACACCAAAGCCACTGGTTCTGTAGTGTTCATAATGTCTGATAGCAATTGGGAAAAACCAGGAGCTCTTTTCCTCAATTCAGTAGCAATCTCCTGAAAATCTACAGAAGCCAAACAATCAGGAGAATTGCCTCGCAAGACAGATGCATCCTTCTTGCCACAAAGTAACCTACATTCTTCTTTCACATATTTTGTTATTGTTTTGAAAGCTTTTTCTTTGAAGCCTTTTGATTTTAATAGTTTGTTTAAAATAACTTCTGGTTTATTGCCTCGAACAAGTCCAACAACTACACCATAAAGCCCCTTTTCTTTGATAATTCTTGATCTCACTTTCTGGTCATTCTGACCTCTGTAGGACACCTACAAATGTATAATCAATGTAAATTTAAATGAACAGTTGCACTTTTTTCAACTCTATTGTTTCTCACTTTATAAGAGTAAATCAATATATTTTGCTGATTCCCTGAAAATCACTGTAAACGGACTGATTCCCTGCAAAAAAGTGTGACAGTCTGATGAACTGATACACACCTATTTGGAACACTAAGCAATTTCTTTTAATTTATATATGAAAAGTTCCAATGTGTTCCAAATAAACAAGTAAATATTCATAACGCAGCTATGTTAATGCTTTATAACAAGGTGGTGGCGTCTAATTTATACGGTAAAAGTTATGCCACTTGTATTGTGATATCAACATGGCAAACTGATGTGCACTGAGTTCTTTAATGGCTGTTGTTGTTATGATTTTATATTAATTCGTGTTACAAACTTGGACACTTGAATTAAAATTAAACACTGTTACAGCATTGATTTTAAAATTTTTAAAATTTCTTGTTTGTATCGGTATAATAAACCATTAAAGTATGAGGGAGTCGGCAAGAATCCAGTTCCCCTCGAGCAAGCCTATTTCCCTAGGTGCAAGCACAAAAATTGACAGATATAACTCAATATTCATTATGCAAATCAAAAACAAACCTTTGCTTTCAGTGGTGATAATAAAAGATGTCCTAAACGCTTTCTGGATGAAGGAGCAGCCGAAATTATTTTCCGTGGAGTGACTTGGACCTTAAATTTTCTTGGGGTAGGTGTGTGAACAATTGTCCTCTTTGTCCGAGTTGTACTCTTCGTCGGAGTGGCAAGAACTTTACTACTTGTAGGCAAGGAAACGCTATCGTGATCTGAGGAAATTCCGGTTGATGTTGTAAATGTCGAAGTCAAGACTTGTCTCGAAGAATGTAAACCATGTTTATATCGCAGTTCTTGCAATATGGAAGACTTTCTGCTTCTAGTGCCTTAAGTTTATTTTCTAAATCATAGTCAATTTTTTCCAATTTATTTAATTTGTTGAAGCAAGGGTAACACACGTACCGGGATAGACTGTCATTTTCACACGGGCTGTAAGTAAAACTTCCGACAGTTGTTTAAAAACCTTGAACGAAGGTGAAAATATAACCCTACGAAATTTCTGTGGTAATCTCCCCCCACACAATCGACAAAGTTCCATCTTAAGTCATATAGAAGATAAACACATTCTTACACATGGTTTTGATCGCCATCTTGTTTATGAATGAAAGCTGTATTTTCATTGGTTCAGAGGTCGAACCTCTGAACCAATGAAAATTTGGCCACAGTTTTAGTGGCGTAATCTGCCAAGGGTTTGTGGGGAGTGTTACGGACCTAAAACCCTTGGCTTG
>NW_026925367.1:0-26468 GCF_032062105.1 Saccostrea cuccullata | reverse complement strand
GAAGGCGCCATGGATTAAAAGTTTCTACATTGCCGACGATGGTGATACATACATTTACCCAGGGTGACTAGATTTATTTGAAAATCAATAAATAAATTGAATAATGCGTAGGAATGCTGCAAAACTGCCTGTAATTGCCAATTAATGATTAAAAGTGTCTTATTAAATTGCAAATCACAAATCATGCAGTCTCTGGGATGCACTAATTTTCCATTGCTTTGTTTTCACCATATCATACTTGAATTCATATCAAATAAATAAATTAAATGGGTTTGAAATGCACAAACCTTACCTTTCATAGTCAGGACAATGTAGTTCTTGGTGGAACTCGGCAGCGAGGCGAGGAGAGATTAGAGAAAGACCAAAAGTACTATGACGACATCATGAGGCGATGTTGTAATCTAGTTCCTTCACTCAAACACGCGGAGATCGAGCGTACCTGGGTAGGACTGAGACCTTGGAGATCGGGAGGGGTACGACTGGAAGTGGAGACCATCCCTATCAGAGGCAGGCCTGTTCCTGTAGGTGACAAGTATATACGTCTACATTAACTTCCGTCTGAAATGCTGTTAGCACCTATATTTTTCTTAAACTTCTTTTGGATATTTCGTTAATAATTGTAAAACTTTACTTACCTGATGATTCAATGTAAATTTTTTTTTACTGCAGGTGGTGCATAATTACGGACATGGATCAGATGGTGTCTGTCTAAGCTGGGGGTGTGGAGTACATGCAGCATGTCTTGTTAAACAGCAGCTTAATCAACAGAATGCTCATCAGAAACTCTCCAAGTTATGAAACAAGGAATCAAACCAAGTCCAAATACCGGGTATTTAATTATCCAGTTGTTGATGATTATATCAGAATTATGCTGAATGTATCACTGATGTTTTACTTAAGAATCAAGATTGCTTTTTTCCCTCATAAAACTTATAAAACTATGCAATTTTTTTTTTAACTATAGGCAATTTTTCCCAAAATTGACGTTTTTTACTTTATGACTGCGTATAAACCTGAAGTTGAATAACTGTTTATCAAATCTGAAAAACTGTTAAATAAATATCCAAATACTGAATAATTCATACCGAATAAAAAGAGCGAAGGCAGATTTGACTGGCATTTGAAAGAAATCTAGAAACTTTTGACAAGTGAACAATTTTCTAATCTATTGGGTTCCTGTGAAACAAATATTTTGAGTTTTATAATAAATTATTTATGATCACTGACGCAAGTGTATTTTAGAGCCTTGAAAATATAAATGTGTATTTTATGATAAAGGAATTCTATGAATTCTGTACTAATTTATAATTATCATCTGGACTTCCAGATTTTGGATAAATTTTAAGACGTTTATAGTATCTATGCATACTAGTATATTATCAGCTTAAAAGCAATGTTTTACATATTATGTTATTAAAACTTATTGTGTGACTGTACAAAGTGTAATTTATAGGAAGTATTTGATTCACATGTTAATTAAATAACAGACCCTAACAGGAGATTTATTTTATACTGTATATGCATTCAATCAAAAGCAAAAATAACCCTGTAACAATAGCAAAAAAAAAAAAAAAAGCAGATGGTACTGTCGGAAAATAAATGGCAGAAAAACAAGAAGGCCAATATTTAGATCCCCTAAATTGGTTTTGCTGATTAGAAACATATATATGTAGCACTGTCTCACACATTGGTAATATCTGATAATTATTTTAGTCAATAAAACTTATCAATTTCTAAACAGTTAGTTTTGCATTTGTTTTATTGATATCGAAAGCATTTTGCAACTACTGTGAAAGAAGATAACAATACTCTGCAGACATCAGCGAAATCAGTAATACAGAAGTTCTACTCTCTACAGTGAAACCAGGCTTAAAACACAAAACAATACTGAAAGTAGAACTAACAAATACTGAAAGTAGAACTAACAACAACATTTTAACCATAGTCATAAACAAAGATCTTGTAAGTTAATGCCTTTTTTGACATGTCAATCCTTTTATGACATGTTAATTCTTCTTGCACGAATTCACAACCTATGTAGATATTGTCTCTATGGAAAGCCACAGACTTCAATTGCATTACAGTAATACTATACAGTCTTCCATGTTGATGTTGAATTGCGATCACTTGTAGTTGAATTTCACCTTCACAAGATACTTCATTTTGATCTGTTTGGTGTCATACACTATGAATTCATTGTAATTCAGTGTGTAACCATTAGGATTTTTCACATTCGTGTTCTTACTCTTTCCTAGAGGAACAATCGTCCCATCAGGCCTGAAATGAAAGTAAACATTCTCAGACTTTCAAAAAGGTTTAAGAAAATAGTTTACACTAAATATTTAGCAAATTAAGAAAGATGTCATGGTATTGAGAATAAAAGGCTGTTAAATCACACTCCCCAAAGCAAATTTACTCTTACAGACATGAAAAATCTGGTAACACAGAAAGGCCTTTTCTGAGGATAGACTCAGAATACCCATGTATCAAACTTTACAATCAAAGGAAAACAAACAGAGGCCCATGGGTCACATTGCTCACAACTGTCGACATTCTCTTTCTGATAATTTGTACATGCATCCTCTTTTTTTCAATATGGTACACGTACAGAATAGATGGACTTTGAATGTATTATTTGGGTTGCAGCCACCTCTCTGTTTCTCCTTACTAATGATAAAAAGCACACACACACAGTCCTTGTGGTATATATCTATACTTACTTTTCAGTCTAAGATTAATTCAGACTAAATTCTGTTGTCAAATTACAAGCTATCTCATACTCAGAGAATTGTATTTTAATCTGTATCTAAAATCACATGTAAATCTCCATATTGTTGTTAGAGTATAAGCTACGTGTACATGTGTGCCATACTTTCATTATTTATACTGATGTTAAGCTCTGTATTGCTTCGAGATAACAACCTTTGTCATACTTACAGAGTTTTATGTTTAGTGGGGTCTGGGGCCACGGCTCCCAAGCCTTTCACACTGTGTTTTCCTGGGGGTAATTTATCTGCTTTGTAGTCTGCTGCCAGTAAATCATTTGTGGTTCCCAGGGACACCTGATCAAAGGAAAAGGGACGCGCCATTAAGAAATTAGTAAGAAAATATATTACTAGAATTATCATATAGAAAGGAGCTAATAAATGAAAAATATTATTTAAGATTTATACTAATATATGGAAATAACTTTTAGAACAGAAATACACTGTACTTGCTTTGGGTAAAACACCATTAAATATTTGAAAATACATTTTACTTGATTTTTTTTATTGGGTGTATTATAATGAAAAGTATGTAGAGGAAATAATTATCATACCTCACACAGGAGTAATAAACCAATGTTTTTAGATCTTGTTGTAAAACAGTAGTTGGCACTTTTACTTGACATATCAGCAAAGTACACACCTTTTCCAAACTACAATAGAATACACTAGTTAGTGTCTATTCACTTCATATACAGTAAAACTCGTTTAGTACGAACACGGATATAGCGAATTCACAGATATAGCGAAGTTTTTCTGGGTCCCCGGCAAAATTCTTAACAAATCTTTGTAAAATTTTACGGTTATAACGAACTCTGATATAACGAATTTACGGATATAGCGAACTGATTTTGAGTCCCGTTGAGGTTAAATATAATGAAATTTGCATCTTTTATAACGAACTTTCCAAGATTATAAAAAATTTGATAAATTGAACTGATTTTATTTCCTTTTAGCATTTGTATATAAAATTCATAATAAAACCTTAGTTATCGAAGATATGTTCTGTAATACTCGCTTCCTTAACATATTTGGTAGTAATACCTGAAGGAAAACATGCATATTGCAAATTTGCTATAATGGTTATACGAATTCGTTATACGGATATAACGAATTATGGATATAGCGAATTAAATTCACAGGTCCCCAGGACTTTGTTATAACCGAGTTTTACTGTATAATATAAATGTATCATATTGGCAACTTGTCTTCCCAGTCTGCTGAAAGCACATACTTTACAAGGATAAAGTTTGAAAAAGAAATGCTAAGCAATTAAAGTTAACATACTGACATTTGAAAAAGGAAATGAAAAATCGTCATCAAAATGTAAAAAATACACTGTAGTAAAATTTTTACCATGTAACCTGTAACAGGGGCCTCGGGAGGGGCAATTCTCAGACCTTTAGAGAGGATGCCAACCCAGTTAGTTAAACGAGAACCATGCCATAACAGCATTCTACAAAATTATATAAAAATAGAAAGAAATGCAGTTTATTCACCCTTCAATCCCTGACATCAGGCCTCAAGACCATAAACTGAGAACAGACATAAGTCAAAATTTAGATTTTTGATATTTAATATGAGTATCATTTCTAAAACAAATTTGCTTAAAAATTTGCAGTTCTGTATATTATTTTTATTCAAAGATATAGTGAAAAATTCTTATCATTATCAAAATTATGGAAAAGTTATTTTGTTTTGACCATAAACTGAAAATAGACTCATAAGTCAAAATTTTGATTCTTAATAACTTTAGTTTTATTTAACATCATGTTCTTAAAAATTTGCAGTTAAGTATAATATTTAAATCCAAACAAATGAGGAAAATTGAGTTTCATTTTCAGATGTTTTTCAAGTTATTTTGATTTGAAATTTTGACTTAATTAAGTCTCTTCTCAGTTTATAGTCATGGGGCCACTGATTACAAGTGGTCATTTTCTTACTTGTTGCTGTGGTCAACAAACTGTTTTGCTTCATTTTCTTTCTCAACTTCAAACACATCTTCAATTTGCATTTTATACTGGTTGTGTGTAGCTGCATGAGTATTCTGAAGATATTCATTTATCATCTGAAAAGAGAAACACTTCTTCTAAATCCTCAGGAACTAGATTTAGCTGTGTCTGGATTTCAAACATTAGCCTAGTATTCCACACTCTTATTGTCCAAGGATACTTCTAGTTTAATGTGAAGCAATATATTCCATTGTCAAAAAATACCATCTTTGATTATTTGAGGTATTAACATGTGTAGGTAATATACTGTATGTGTACTTAAAAAAGCGGGCTTCATATTTTAGCGGCTTTGGTGCAGACACAGATGCGATAATTCATGAATACCGCTAAGTATTCATAAATATAATACACAGCACGGACATCTGTAGCACTAATTCATGATTACATCATTCACAACTCTATACTCAGTGATTACGCTAAAATTTGAATATGCCATTTTATGTACATGTACAGTATGTATTTTTAATATTCAGAAGAATGTTATTGTATACTAGAAATTCTAATCCTGTTTGCTGTTGCTCTTTTTACCCTACTTGTAGATGGACAAATTTAAAACAGGACAAATTCAAAGAACAGGGTATAATTTTTGAAATGGAACTGTGAATGAGCGCATTTAAATTGGAACAAAATTGTTTGCAAGAGTGAAAGGGCTAAATTAACATGGGGTGGAAATTAAACAACCCTGTATACAGAATGTAATATGGAAATTGCTTGTGTTACAGGAAAGGAGAAAATGTATGGCTGGACCAGGAATCGAACCTGGGACCCCTGCATCTCTAGTCAGGTGCTCTACCAACTGAGCTATCCAAGCCGATATCCACGGCCAAAACCATTACATTACTTCCTCCTTAAATTGTCTTCGCCTTCGAAGACACAACCCAAGTT
The DNA here is from genome assembly GCF_032062105.1 of Saccostrea cuccullata. NCBI lineage: Eukaryota > Metazoa > Mollusca > Bivalvia > Ostreida > Ostreidae > Saccostrea > Saccostrea cuccullata. The sequence continues at coordinate 20,806 of NW_026925367.1, read as the reverse complement.
CTTATTATCCCCTGGAAGGACTTTAACCTGCAATTCAAAGGGTGGTGAACAGCACCAAATCTGTAGCAGGAAAGGAGAAAATGTATGGCTGGACCAGGAATCGAACCCGGGACCCCTGCATATCTAGTCAGGTGCTCTACCAACTGAGCTATCCAGGCCGATATCCATGGCCCAAATCATTGCACTAGCATAAAACTCTTGTAATCTTTATGTGTTCAACATTCTATAATAGAGGCAAATTTTAAATAATATTTGTTATACTTTGAATTCGTCAGCTGATTTATCCATGGCTTGCAGTTCACACTTCAGGGCATGGTAATGTCTGTCTACTGGATTCTCGGAGTAATCTCCACTCTTCAGAGTTTTCATGGCAATCTCAATGTCTTCCAAAGACTGTAAAAATGAAAAGAAAATAATTCATTAAAGCAAAATAAGCACAAACTTACTCTAGCTGTGATACAATGTACTAAATCCAAAATGGCAAATCAGCAAACACTAACATACATACCGTATATCCATTTTTTTCATGTGTTGGAAATTTTGCGAAAAAGAGGTAGATTAATAGTACAGTTTTTATTTTGTTATTTTATTTTAATTTTACGTTTGAAGATTTTTTTAATTTAAAATGGTAACGTTTTTATGTCACATTATAGCTGACATAATTTTTCGTGTCTTATAATTTCCGAATTAAAAATGATCGCCAAAAAAGCAAAAAATAGATCATCGCGAAAAAAACTGGATAAACGGTACTTTGTGATTTAATGTACGAAATTGCAGTGATTATAGATCTATCACAACCATAAATACTGGTAATAAAACACATTTTCTCTATTTAAACACTAGATGCTGTGGAAAGTCTAAAGTTAATTTTCGTCTCACCTCCAAGAGTTGTAGCTTTGCCTTCACCGTTTCCTTGTCTCTGATGACTGGGGGTGCTCTCATGCTGCAAAGTTTACACAATAATTCTAGCTCAATATTCACATCTAACAGGGACATCAAATACGCGTAATAAGGTAGGCTAAAAAAATTTACATCCAAAACAAATATTTTTGAAGTAACCTAAGCAAAACTATAAGCTGGGATTTTTCCCTGTTAACTTTTAACTACTTTTAACTATTTTATTTAACTTTTTATAGAAACATGTATGTTTCAAAAAAAAATGTTGAAAGAATTATACTAGAGAATGTATATATTATATTTATTGCACATTAAAGCAATATTTGTCAATGTTTTGTTCATTTATGTTAACAGAACACAAATATTTACCCAAAGTCATGAGGAATTCTAGTGTAGAAGTCATTACAAGCATCAGTGAGTTTTCTCCCAAAGTCTCCCTTCTCTATACATGCGTCAATAATCTTCAGGGCTGAGTAGCCCGCCTTTATTTGATCACTTGTTAACTTACCTACAGATTAAATAAATGCTTTAAAAGCAACTGCTATAAATTTAATTTTGTCTTCAAATTTTTAAAATCTTGAATCCAATTCAAAAACTGTTGAGATACATGTATTACCAGAACATATTCCATTAATTTAGATAAGATTAAGACATGCCATGTACCTAGTGGTGCCTTAATACAGTCATATTTCATTTCTCGTACAGTATCCTCCATTATCTTTACGTCACATATCAAATTCATCAGGTCCTGAAATATATGACTTTCATGAATCCATAATGTCAAAGGAAAGTTTTACTGCCCAGAACATATAAACTTAAATATTTTTAAGGCTTTGTTGAACTTGTAAAGAAAAAAAGGTTCTAATTTAAAGTTTATAATGTTTTAAGATTTCTTTATTTTCTTTACTTGAAAATGAAATCATTGGATGAATTGTACCTGAAGTCTTTTCTCTAACTTGGAGTCTGGAACTTTAACATCAGATTTCTCCTTTTTGATTTTTACAGCATCTGTTTCATCTTCTCCCTAATGATAAATAAATATTTCAATTTCTAATTTTTTTCTCTGTGATAACTCTTTGAAAGTTAGGGGTAGTTTATTTCTTCATAATTCTGCCGGAATGCAAATTAGGCAGGTCGGTAGGTCGGGAGCTAAGGAGGCCTAATATGCATGCAATTCTCGTGCCCATCTGTCTCTGTGTCTGACGCTAAGGAGGCCAAATATGCATGTAAATCTCGTGCGGCTGCCTTTGTGTTTGACGTCGGTTGGCGAGGACTATTGAAATTGGCATGGAAGTCATCATGTGATTTAAATCTATTTATCTACATTTTTAAAGTCTAAATCAACAATTTTATTTCACAATGAAATGGAAATATAAGGAATCACTGTCTAGTTAGGAGGGTATGTCAGGGACATCAACAATAGTGGGAAACATGGGATAATTTAAGCATAACGGGCGACATCAACAATAGTGGGAAACATGGGATAATTTAAGCATAACGGGCGAAGCCCGTTATGCTTAAATTATCCCATGTTTCCCACTATTGTTGATGTCCCTGACATACCCTTCTAACTAGACAGTGATTCCTTAATTCACCCCAAAAATGTATAAGTAGATACAGCTGTAAAATCATTATAAGTTTAAACCAGACAGTGATAATTATCATTTTATGCATATATATTTAACTTTTCAAAACAATGCAGTACATGTGAAAAGATATATACAAAGAAATAATTGAAAAAAAAATGACTCTACTAAGAAAGTAACATTGAAATCAGCTCATTATAAATTGTCTATAAGTAAAATCCCCTAGAGATCATAGAAGTTTACTTCTGAATGCAGAGGCCTGTTTAAACATGTAGCTAACTTGATACATCGTACATTACCTTGGCACCATAATCAATGTCCAGCAGGTCATATTTTCCTGGTACTTTTTCAAAATGTTTCCTTTGATACCAATCATTTTTGGTTTTGTCTTTAAACCTGATGGAAAAAAGAATCCATATTAAAACAATCAACTTTATACGGTTATTGATTTTTTAATTGTTAAATAGTGATAAATTAGCAATATGAAGTAGGTTCCCCAGGATCAAAACTGCATGTAGTACAATATAAAGTAAAGTTATCACTGTAACAATGAGAAAAACAATCAAATACTGAAAACAAGAAATAAAATTACATTTACTTTGGTATCAAACATTGAATGTTAACCCACTTTTTCACGAATACATCCTTGGCCTTCTCCAGGTCGCCTCCGCAGGGAACCAGATTGTTCTGTCCGTGGTACCCGACACGCCCCCATCTCTGCCACACATGGTAGGCGTTCTTACTGTTCTCCTTCAGCAGCTGTATTAGGTAGTACTTGTTGTTGTTGTTACCCACATTGGTCTACAATGGTAAAGGTGGACAACTCTCAATTTCGTAAATTATATGTAAATGGTACATGGTTATTGATAATGATTCAAATTTTACTTAAGTAAAAAAAAATTATGCTTGAAAATTGACATATGTGAACTCTAAAATTTTGTACATTATCCTTGCAGTGTTTTAAAAATTAAAAAAAACTGAATTCATCTAATTCTATTGATAGTTTAACCAGCTTTTTTAAAATGTTTAACTGAACTACATGCAACTTTTGTTAAAGAGCCTTACTATTCCTGACTGACCTGATTCAGCATGCAGTCCCATATATCATTTCCCTCTGAGTATACATGAGCTTTCCCCACCATAGATGTACATTCTGCATCAACAGGTGCCTTACCAGATATTACCACAGTACGAACTAAAATAAAGCACAGACAACATAGAAAGTGAGACGTCTGGAGGAAAAATAGAGATTAAAAGGAACTAAGTTTAAGAATGCTATAAATATCTGTTCTGAAACTGTTACAGTAAGTTTAATTATGCCTTATTTCCTTTTACTGCAATTAAAGTAAACATATAATCATGTAATTGTTACTTCTCTCTTCTTCTCCCAGTTCCCTTCTCCCAGATTTTCCCTTCTTTGGTCCACTTTTTGCTGCAGCTTTTTTCCCCTTTGAATTCCCGGCTTCCTCCTCCGCTTCTTCCATTGGCTCCTCTTTTACTTTGACACCTTTTTTCCCAGAACCCTTTGTATCTTCCTGTTTTTCAGATTTGATTTCTGTTATAACTGTTCCTGAGGCTGAGGGGTCAGCAGCAATAGCATCTTCAATATAGAATAAATCAAATAAATATGAAAGAGGTGAATTATTATAATTGTACAGTTCAGAAACAATAAACATCAGCTGCATGTTCATGTATCATGTATTTTGAGTTTTATGTAAAGTCTGCAATCTCTCTAAGTCTTCAATATCTTGTAGTTGTAAAATTATTAGAGACAGTGTAAATCAGAAAATTACAAATAGGACTATTGCTCCGCATTGTTTATGCAAATACATATTAAACAATAACCAATATATGCCACTTGTATGCCACTCGTTACATATTAACTCACTTGATTTGACTCTGTCTACTTTCCGTTTGACATCAGTTGCTGTGTTAATCTGCTCCATTTTGGCTACATCTATGGAGTAGGACCTTTTAAAAGCCTCAAAGTCTATGTGACCCTTCCCCTCAGCCCTCTCTAAATCGACACAGGTCTCCACAGCATAAGGGTTCCAGCCCCCCTTTTCATCCTGCCACTGCCAGATGTAAAAGTCTGTAATGTAAGTTCAAGTCACTGAATGTAGAAAATCTTACAAAAATTGAAATATAATCTTTTTTTAGAACTTTGTAGATCATAGCTACCGTATATACTCGCCTATAAGTCGGTCTGCCTATAAGTCGGTTGTATTTTTTAAAGGTTAATTTCTAGGGATTTGCCATTGACCCACTTATAAGTTGGTATTTTGCCAGAATCGTTTGACATTTTAAATCAATGTACTGGCGTTTTTTTCGGTTTTTATTACTATTTTCCGAAATAACGCCAATATATAATTTCAAATCATTTAACAAATAATTAATGCACACTTAAGATAAAAGTAAAACTATTAAAATAAGTAAATATGTGTACTATATGTATAATCTTTGAATACATAAACGATTATACATATCTTGGCTTTGTTCTTCAGTAATCATTAGAAATATATATGAAATGCCACATTTCACTTTCTAGAACAATATCAATATCTTTATGACTCGCCTATTAGTCGGACATAGAGTTTTGGGCAAAAATTCAGCTCTCAAAACACTGACTTATAGGCGAGTATAAACGGTATATCACACATGTATCTGCATGAAACTGTTGTGTAACACACAAAGATGTAATCTTGCTCCAACTTTGTTGGCTGAGTTCAAGGTTTTTACAATATTTAGTAAAATGAGAACAAAATATCGAGCTGGAGAGAATTTGTATACATGAACCTTTATCTTCTTTAAGACAGCATCTTATTCTCCGTTCCCACCCTGTCTTCTTGTTTTTCTGTACCATCTGGTCCATCTTTACTTGGATCACCACATTTTTACCAACATCAAACTCTACCTAATCAGAAAAAGAAAATGAACACAATCTATAGCCAAAATTTGCAGTCCTCGAAAGCATATTAAGCTTCATCTGAAAATTTTAATATGGTATCAATTTGCACATTTCACACAGCATTTTATATTTTAGTATTATAAACAGAAACATATATGTATTGCAATAACAGAATGAATTATGATTAAAAATAAATAAATTTACATGTTCATTGAATTTTAACACATTTTAACATGTTTAAAACAAGATATATTACCATTTTCTTCTTGCTGTTGAATGCATCAGTGATGTCATTATTCATGCTGTCGGAGTATTTTGTCCATTTTCCCTTATCCCCCTCCCACTCCCACTGAACCGAGTATCCAGATATTTCTGCACCTTCCAGGCGAGCTTTTTTTGAAACCGGGGCATCCCCTCCTCCATTGGCTTCTGGTTTTCTACCTAATTAATATAAGGATTTTTTTTTTATCTTTTATATTGATACAGTGTATAACAAAACATGTATCTTTCATAATTAAGGGGCTTACATTTCATTTGATTTGTGAAATGTTGTCATGTGTCTGCATGTTTAGACCTTACATGTACAATTTTGGAAATACTGTATCTAAAATTTTTAGTCTTTGAGAATCAAGATGATTTTGCAGAGACTCTGTCCATGATTATTCAAAATTAAAGCCATGGCTTACTTGACCCTTTTTGATACACTTTCTATTGTGAATATGAATTGACAAAAAAGGGGGAATATTGAAGACTTATTATTTAATGTACATATGAAGTCTTGACAATAATGACATTGTTGGCTTTACCATGTAGAATATTAGTTATCCAGGTTCAATCAAGGGTATACGGGGATTTACCCCCGGTTTTATTCCATACACCCTGAGGCCAAAGGCTGAAGGGTGTATGGAATACAACCCAGGGTAAATCCTTGTACACCCTTGACTGGATCTGGATAACAAAGAATGAATCGTTTAAACGTCCACATTTGGCCCCCCGATAATTTACAAAAAATAATTTTAGAGGATTTCTACAGATTTTTGTCTTAATCTTTTCATCAAACATTGTAGTTTATTAATTTCATTTTCAATTTTCACTTACTTGCACTGTAATTTCGTATTTATCTGATTAATATAGCAGGGGTACGTTGTTTACATCGATTTCCCATAGACTTTAAGCCACACCCCCATTTTGAAAGCTCAATTTTTATATGAGCGCATTGATGTTTCAAGTTGTAGTAAATAGGGTCAATGTAAAGAGTTAAACTTGTCATTTTAATTCATGAAAGAAAATGAAACAGTCGTGCGCTCACATGTTATTTTTCAAAAAGGTGCAAAATCACGGGTACCTATCTCTATAGTAAAGGCACCTTGTTTACAAATTTCAACCCGCCTTTGACCTCATGAATAACAAAGCATTGAACACGTGACTCAAATCTATTCACTTTCATGCTTTGAGCAGATCAATGCGACATCGTGTCCAGTGTTGCGAGATGGTCAAATCCTTTTCAAATAGGTAATTAGAATTTAAAGTACCATGGGATAAAATTTCTTTAAAACGGTATATTTAAGACATGTTCACATTTTTGATTTAGTTGTTATTTCAGTCAATTTAGTTTGATTTTTTTCCGGTATTTATCAATATATTTTGGAGGCTTGTAGCATAAAGCTTGCACTTACTGCTTATATCTCATTAATACAAAATTTGAAAAAAAATACCGAGGGTATTTATATTATCAATTTGCATACATGTACATCACATCAGTGTTACGTTCATTGACTCTTGGAAGATAAAAAAAAAATTACGATCGTTATTTGAAAAAATACCAATTAATCATATCTTTAGAAAATAAACCGTTTGTTACAAATGCGTAATTCCAATTAAATTAAAGAATCCTTACGGAAAAGAAATTGATGTGTGAGGCAATAAAGATTTATATATCGGATGAAACACATTACACAAAATGCACCCTTACATGTAATTAATTAAATTATAAATAGAGGGAAACTCCGGGTTTCATCTGACGACACTACAAATGTTACTTTTTAATTACATCGGCACAAAATCTAACAACAATGAAAGATTTAAATATAAATATTAGTATGTAACAATAAATCGAATGAAAAAGGGCGTTTTTTTTTTTTTTTTTTTTTGAAATGGTTCATTGTCTATCTCACTAGAGGACGAGAATTTTTTTAACAATGCAATCTGGACTGTACAAAGTACACTTGTCTAACACTGAAGGTTTTTTTAATATCCAGCAACGATAATATTGACGTTAAACTGACGTTTAATTTTCACTTTCTTGCGAATTTATTTTTCATACACAGAGTGAAATTTTATATCACAATTCAACCGCATTTGTTGTGGCACACCAACTTCGCAAAATTATATATATGTACATGATATGAAATAATTATTCACGTGAATGTAAAAAGCAAATTAATTTTAAGATTTAATGGATTGATTATTATCTCTATCAAAATAAAGTTCTAAGAATGAAAAAGAGTGAATCCTGCATTATACGTTCAAATTCCATTGTGTGTATTTATATATAAATAATTTGACGAATTTCTAATAAATAATTTCAAATATAACTCGTAATTTAAGCAGAAAAAAAATTAAGACTGACAAATTAAAAAAAGGATGCTTATATGAGTTCAGTCTCTTGCACTAAAAAAAGGGGGTTTTAGGTGTCACTTCATCATAAAATGTAGTACACTTCGAACACACGCTTATGTATTCATACTAATCGCACGCTTGATAGACGCCCCGCCTTCCCATTCAAATGCTAATACTACAATGGCCTTCATATAGCGAATGGCGAAGTTTTACTGTGAAATATGCGACTTTATCTAATTGATATCATGTATATATTAAAAGTCTCTTTCCTAAAAAATTCTTTATTAGTATCTATACAGACTATACTTGAAGTCTTATATGTAAGATAACACTGTTCTTTTTTAAAAGGATAAAATTCTGCATTTAAAATGGGGCGAGATTGCAGTGTTAAGAGGATTCATTCTTTATTTCCTATGTACCCATAAAAATTCTTTGTAAACATCAGAGTCTAATCAACTGTGTCTCAACCTATCGATAAGATTAACTACGTACTACAAGGCTTCGTGACGTCATGTTATTTGGTTTTCATCATAGAGAAAGTATGCATTGTGACGTCACGTTTTATTTACACCCAGCTCAAGTCGGGTGCACAGAAATTTACACCCAACTTTGTAACCAATCAAAGCTTGTGTTACAAGCTACATAGGAAGTAATCAACATTATTTGAGAATGGATCCATATTAGTATATCTTATCATGTTTTCATTGTTCTAAGGGAGAAGACTAACAAAGATTTTTACCTCAGCCCATATACTTGTATACAGTTTCTATGAAAAACTGTCTTTTTATATTATTTGGGTCGGAGACATAGAATTTCCACAGTGGTCTTCATAACTTTCAGATTTGTAACTTTGCCTTTAAAGTTAACCACAACGTCTTTGCATTTTGAGTGCCCTAGGACAGGCATAGGTATAGTATACATGTACTTATACATTGAACAAAAAAGAAAAACAATAAATTTGCAGCAGGTTGCAGCGAAGTGTGGATTTGATTTAATTATTCAAATTGATTTACAAAATATTGAGTTATTTAAATTGCAATTTTAACCGATTCATGTTTAAAAGACATGTTTTTAACATTAAAAATCTACCATGCAGTGCTAGAGATATATGCATGAAACAGACTGACGATCCACCGACAAAATAATGCAGACTGGCTCCAATCTTCCAAAAAAGTGTTCACTTTTAGTCCAAATATTTACTTAAATACAATGATACTACTATATTTGTTAAGAAATCTCGAGAAAATCTCATAGTTATTGTATGGTAATCTTCTCTATAGGGGTACAAGGGTCAAAATGAAAGTTGCCAGTTCCCATCAGACAGAGATATTTCGAACGTTTTGTAAGTTAAAATTTCCATCTTTATGGTAATTGAATCTTCATACATACCCTTTCTGCCCATTTGAAAAACTCGTTGATCTTCTACTGGTGTTCCTAATAGACACAGTTTTATCCTCTGACTCGACAGTCGACTTTTCTACCTTACTTCACGTGTTTTGGAAACTCGGCGCTTTATTTACAAACAGACATATTTAGGATTTTTATTTCGCAAAACGCAAACAGCGTAAAGATTTTACGGTAATCTAGTGAAACTCCTGGGTTAAAATTAATCTAGCAGTTTATAAATAAGCTTTTGGAAATGACTTGAGTTACCTTAAATGAAACTTGTGGAAAACAGTATCATAAAACAGCCAGCTACTTGGCGGATCCAGAGGAGGGGAGGGGGCCGTTACGGGGGTTGCAACCCCTCCTTTGGATTTGCAGAAAAGAAAGAGACAGAAGAAAGTCTCAAATTTTTGTTGTGTTTTTACTTTAGAAAATGATCAGAGAAAGGCTAATGTTGTAATATGTAAAGAAATTCGGTTGCGAAAACAAAATTAAACCCACCCCCTTTATAAAAAATAGGATTCGGGTTCGGAGATTTATTTTCCTTTCTTTTTCAAAAACTTTCAGGTAATCCATACAAATATTTTTTTCCCAGGTTGATCAACATCCCACCTTTAAAAAACCATACTACATCCTGTATCCTATTGAGTTATTTAATTACATGTATGTGTAAAACGTACGTTATAATAACTCTTATCCCCTTCAACCCCCTTTGAAAAATCGTACCTTCCCCCCTTGAAAAATTTGTAGATCCGCGCCTGTTAAACAATACAAAATAGGAGCAGAGCAAACACGGACCTCCAAAACATCATGATCAGAGGTGGGATCAGGTGCAATGGAGGAGTGAGCATTACCTGCCGACAGATCCCAACCGCCGTGTGCTCCTTGTCATGTTCGGGAAATAACGGAAAAATCCGTCGTCAGTATCAGTGTATAAAATAAAATACTGGACTAACAAATTAACTATGAAAAACGACAGTCAGCATAATTGTGTTTGCTGACAAGGTCCTTGTATCGACCATTGATAGAAATTACGAAATGATGACTTTAAACAAGATTGCTGATTTTTGATTGTTTCATCAACTTGTTTATCGTTTAAGAAATTGTTCACATACGCACGTAGAGCATGCTCATCTGAGATTTATAAACTCATATGCAGGTGATGAAGGTATATTAGTGAATAAGACAGGAAAGTCGACGATTGTAAAGTTAAAGTCATCACATTTATCATAGAGCTTGATTCCCAGATAGCAGGATGTTATTGGACCTTTGTTGGGCCAACAACGCTCCTTATGTTGGGCCACTGTTTGAATTCAACATTGGGCCATCGGTAATTTGCTCATCGGCCCTTAATCAAACCAACTTGTTGGCTTATTGTTGGGCCAATGTAACAGTTAATATCGGGCCACTGTTGGGCCAGTGTATTATTTCAATATTGGACAAACGTCATTTTTGTACAATTGGGCCATTGTAAGCAACTAATGTTGGGCCAACGGTAATTTGCTTATCGGCCCTTAATCAAACCAACTTGTTGGCTTATTGTTGGGCCAATGTAACAGTTAATATTGGGGCACTGTTGGGCCAATGTATTTTTTCAATGTTGGGTAAACGTCATTTTTGTACAGTTGGGCCATTGTAAGCAATTAATGTTGGGCCAACGGTAATTTGCTCATCGGCCCTTAATCAGACCAACTTGTTGGCTTATTGTTGGACCAACGAACGGATATCATTGAGCCATTGTTGGGCCATGCACTTATTCTTTCAATATTAGGAAAACATCATTTTTGGGCCAACGTTGGTTTGGATCTTATTGGCTCTCCATCATGACAACTCATTTGCTCTTCACTGGTTGGCCATTTCTCCTCAAAATTGACAAACAAATATATACAATAAGGTTATACTAGTTTTGTAGTACAGTTTAATGGTAAAAGCCCTTTTATACTATCTTGTATGCTTTCTATGCTAGATTAATAGTTTAATAAATATTCTCAATATCTCATAGAATTGCCATCAACAAGTATTGCATTGTAAGTAGCTCTACATTAATTAAATAACTGAGGGAAAAAAATCAAAATATAAAATTAAGTTATAACATACCATTATTTATTGCTCAGTGCATGACGAAAACATAAATAAAGAATTAAAATTCGATGCTCACTTCAAGCGATACATTTAGGGTTACATGACTGTATACTCCCTCTCTGATGTAAATTATTCCCAAGTTCAGTAAATTACAGGTATCAATAAGCACGTCTAACAAATAAACAAAGCCCTCCTGTTCTTAAAATAATACTAAAATGAATCCCGTCATTTTGTTTACTTACACAAAAAATGTTTCTGGTATCTGCATCGTGTTTATAACCGACAAACAGACACAAAAAAGGGTAGAACTACAGGTATGTCACATTATATTACAGAAAAAAAGTTAGGCACTGCCACTTTCCATCTGATCCCTCTCCTAAGTCTCCATTTCCTCTTCCCGAGTCTCCTCCTCCCCCTTCTTTTCTTCTCTGTCCGTTTCTTCCTCCCCCATCCCTGTCCTTGGCATACCTTAGCCATTCTTTGATTGTGTTCTCCATGTCTTTTTAGAATCTCCAGTAACACTAAAATTGTAATATTTGGTACTTAATACATTTGTTACTTTTCTCAGTAAAGAGTAAACATACGATTAAATTTACAAGTATATCACTATATGTTTAAGCTGTCAATTAAGGAACAACCGTCTTTTTTGTTTCATGGTGTGATTAAGTGATTAGCTTGCGTGATGAAGGCATTTATGCATGATATTTATACGCTTGCATCATCACAACAATTTTGATTCAATGTTGCCCCATATAAAATACATGTATTGAAAATTTGTCATTACAATTAACAAATTTTAAATGAAAGAGCCCAATTTATTTTTAGTACAGAATAAATTTTGTTTTAACTTCAGCAAGTTCATCATTTTCAAAATGTTTGATCATGTACTCAACGTTAAGTGTATATAAGTAAATTAAGTTAGACTTCGGAAATGTATTCTACTATAGACACAAATTTTAATTTAAATAAGGAGCAAATTATTTATTGTTTTTAACTGTATCAAAACACATTTTTATACTTTCATTTATTTTTCTTGTATAGAAACAAAAAAATTAATCACTGATACTTTAGATAAATTATAAGAATTTTAAATATTTTAGCTAGATTGATATTTCAAGAAGGATTGGTTGTAGATTTATTTCTGATTGTAGAGACGATCAGATTTGTTAATATACTGATTTGTAACAATTAAATGTTTATACACATTGACCCAATGTTGGTCCAAATATCGGGCCAACATTGGGCCAAGAGCCAAAATGACACTGGGCTAACGTCATTTGCCAACATCGGTCCAATGTTCTTGTTGACTTTTCGCCAACAATGTCGCATTCATTGGGCCAATGTTGGCGCAACGTTGGGCCAATATCTGTAGAAATAACACTCTACATTGGGCCAACGTTGGCCCAACATATCGGGCCAACACTGGGCCGATGAACAAACTTAAATTGGGTCAATGCCATTTTCCAACATTGGTCCGATGTAACCGATTACATTGGCCCAACGTTGGCCCAATGTTAGCATGCTATCTGTACAGTGTTGACCAAACAGCACCTGGCCTCTGCACTTCCCCGTGTCTAACTTACACAGATTTGTACATGATATCGTTTAAAAACTAAACGTTAATTCAGCTGTGCCGAGGCAAAAATATTATTTATACTTACAAAGTGGATGCAGATATGCAAGGTATCAGTCTCATTACGCTCGCTCGTGTCAGATTAAAAATGGCGCGGATATTACAAGTAGCCCGGTTGTTGTCTACCCATGATCCTCAGTCAGATTCATGGTATATTGGGCCAACGTAGGGCCGATGCCAATCCCCAAACAAATATTTTCTCTCATGATTATAGTTTTATGATATAATGTCAACAGTTAGCACAACATTAGCGCACTATTATACATAGCTACCAATATTCCATGTTGGGCCATTGTTGGCCCAATCAAGGTAACCCAACATAGATAATAGAACCATAATGTAAGATTGGACCAACGGTGTTCCGCTATCTGGGTTATAACAAATGAATAAGAATATACACAATTCAAAAAATAGAATACAACACTCTTTGGTGCTTGATCACTTAAGTGCAAAGTTAAAATGTTGAAAATATCATATCTAAACAAAAGCAGTCATCCAATGATAAGCATGGACATAGAAAGTCCTTTTAATTATTTCAGAATGTGTCCCAAAGTAAAGCTCAGCAGCTAATTATAAAATTAACACCATCAATTAGTTGGAAGTATAATAACTGGGCCAACGTTGGCCCAATATAAATATCCCATCTTTGAAAGACCTAAACAAAATAACACTTGTGTGTATTACAAACATTGTGCCAACGTTGGGCCAACATACTACTACCAACTTGATAAGGCACTTTCTTTCAAGGTGTATTACAAACATTGTGCCAACGTTGGGCCAACATACTACTACCAACTTGATAGGACACGTTCTTTAAGGGTGTATTACAAACATTGTGCCAACGTTGGGCCAACATACTGCTACCAACTTGATAAGGCACTTTCTTTAAGGGTCTATTACAAACATTGTGCCAACGTTGGGCCAACATACTACTACCAACTTGATAAGGCACTTTCTTTAAGGGTGTATTACAAACAATGGGCCAACGTTGGGCCAACATACTACTACCAACTTGATAGGACACTTTCTTTAAGGGTGTATTACAAACAATGGGCCAACGTTGGGCCAACATACTACTACCAACTTGATAGGACACTTTCTTTAAGGGTGTAATACAAACAATGGGCCAACGTTGGGCCAACATACTACTACCCACTTTTTAAATACACTTTCTTTAAGGGTGTATTATAAACATTGGTCCAACGTTGGGCCAACGCCATGATCCTTCCTTTTTTGGAAACTAAAGTGAATGGAAGTTGCTTACGTTGGACCAACGTTGGGCCAACATAGGAATTCCGTCATGGTCGATAAGGTTGACTTGGTAACATTGGTCCAACGTTGGCCCAACGTTGTTCCCCCAACACCAACCATACAACCTTTAACAAATGTTGGCCCAACATAGTCATGCTATCTGGGTTGTTAGATTAATTACCATTAACGTCTAGATCTTTTTCAAGTAAAACATCCAAATATAAAACAGATGTGTCAGACTCTTGGTATCTTTTATCTCAAGCTCACCGGGATATATCGTATCGATATAAGAATGGAAATTGCCATAAATGTTAACGGTCCGTGTAACACTTAACGAGGCCGAGTCTAATTATTTCTGCCCTAGGAATTTTGATGTTTTTTTGATAATTAATTTTTACTGTTGTACAAGGTGTTTCATAATATATGTTCCATTTTTAAATCTAATTATTTTTCTTACCTATCATACTTCTATCATTTTAAACAACAAATCCTGCACTTTTTGTTCCATGTGAAAAATCAAGGAAATCATGGTCTTACAATGATTAATTGTGCTTTAAAAGCGGATGTCATAATTTGAATATTTTTCAAAATGGGCTTAACTTATTCACTAACCGGAAGTGCTGAATTCTAAAACCGTTTTTATTTTCAATTCATGTCGCAAATATTTATTCAAAAATCGATGAAATAAATGTTTCAAAAGAATAGCTTTCTAGGATGAATATCAGAAGGCTAGTAACAGGCAATATGTTATAAATGACACAGTATTCCAGAAAGCCTCAAGACGTTTTATTAAAAGAAGCGGTGAAATGGAGACTTTTAGTAAAGCAAACTTCTGAGAAAAGTGTCTGATAGATATTTTCAGAAATTTATGCTGGCGATACCAGCATTTTAAGCACACATTGAACTTTGAAATATGATTTGAAATTATCAGTGTAAAAATTTTCAATAATGCAAGAAAAGAATTTGACCTTTGCATTCGACAATCTCAATCTTTGGGCTCTTTTCTGCCTAGAGGTTCTTAAGGAACAGGGTCTACAATCCTTGACCACAGATAATGAATGAGCTCAAAAAGAACATGGACCATCAAATGCGGAGTGTCTAAGCAAAAATATGTGACAAGGTTATATACAACTTTCAAGAAGCAACTTTCATTTGTTGATGAAATTATGGAGATTATTTAGAACATGTTATGTGAGCTTTTAACGTTGTGAAATTCAACTTAGCAAAAAATGACGCATGCAACTAGGAAATTTCGCTAATTTTCATTAATGTTTAAGACTTCGTTCATTTTTTCATATTCTAGTTGGTAATTAAACGCAATGAATCTTATGGATACATGCATCAATTTGATAAAAAAAAAAGACTAATATCTGTTTCTTTTTGTTGTGTTTGTCAAATTAAAGATTCAAAATGTAACATATATTATGAAACACCCTGTACAAAATAGTATTTATTGTTTTAAGATTAAAAAATCGAATGTTTACCATCCCGATTTCTTAGGGGGACATCTCAAAAATTGTAAAATTTTACTATTGGACCCTATGGGATCCGAATTTGTTTGAAAAGCGCGAAATTATCACATTTTTTCCATATTTTTTGTATTTCTGCCCTAGCGATTTCTTTTTTATTCAAGTAGATGAAAGTTATAGTAAAAAGTCACCAAATTGTGAAATTTCAAAAAAATTTACCATCTAGGTTGGTCGAGGATTTAATTACTAATTAAGTTCATTTTTTAAGGCTCATGCCTCTAAAATTGCCACATTACGGTATAAATACAGATCAGTGCAGATAAATTATCGGCGCATATGATTTTTCGGTAAAAAAAAAAAAAAAAGCAATGTTTAGATTGCTAATTCGTTTCTTTGGATGCTCTGTCATAATTTTTAGTATAATATCCATGGACGTCTTGAACATATACAAGCGAGTCATGCGTCATTCTTCAGCGTACGTCATGCATTGCTTACAAAATCGGAAAATGTTTACGTCGTTAGAGCCATTTTAGCGTTTTTCCTAATTATTGTCGTAAAATCACCTTTTCAGACCAGTAGGGGTTACAGATAATGTTTAATTTGTATTAAAATCAAAATATTTAGCAAAGGTGTACTGTTGCACAAATGACTGCATGAAATTAAAAAGCTGCGCAAAGTCATGCGCACTCGAATTAGACTCGGCCTCGTTAACAATTTAAATTTCTAAATTATTTTGAGTTTTAGAATGTTAATATATTATTTCACATTTCGAAATTTCAAAAACTCAAACCAATTAATTTGGTGTATTGAAATTTGATATTTTAGTTTTCAAATTTCCAAACAAGTTTTAGAATTTTAAGTTTTTAGAATTTTACCTTAAACATTCAAAATTCAAATTTCCAAAAACAAATTTTGTATTTTAAACTACTGAGCTTTTAATCTACCCTTTGTTTAGAAAGTTTACGCTTAACAATCTAAAGTTCGGTACAGTTTTACAAATCTTGATATTTTTAAAATTTACTTCAAACTTTCAAATTTCAAACGTTTTAGATTAGACCAAAAGACATCTTTGGAACTAAATTGGTCAAAATTGCAACAAAATTCTAAATTTGATGCAAACACTCAATTTTTAAATAACCAATACACTTCTTACATTTTGAGATTTTAGACATTTACTTCAAATATCCAAAATATCAAATTCCAAACCCGGTTTGAATTTTGAAACTATGCCAAAAGTGCTTGTGGTCAAACAAAAGAAGATTTGATATTTTGGATATTTGAAGTAAAAATCTAAAAACTCCATTTTTATAGAATTACAAAAATATTGAGTCTATATTTTAAAAGGTCAAACACTCTAATAAACAATTAATAAATAATGAATAAAGATGACGAACTTGAATATGATCTAAAAGAGAAAAAATACATTTTAAACATTTATACAAATAATACTTAAGACATAACACACGGTGAATCCTATATGCACTGATATGATTAATGAAATATTCTGGGAACTGGAACTGGAAGTCAAAATATACTGAAATTTCGACCAAATATTTTTAGCATCAAAGATAGTACAGAATACAGTTTAGGTATTGAGGGAGTCAGTAATATTCGAGTTTCGCTCGAGGGAAACTGGAATCTTTCTGAATACCCCAATCTTTATTTAACTGTTCTATATATTCATTAACTTAGCCGAATTTTTCGTATCAGTTATAGGCCATTATTTACATATACTGAATTGTCGACGGATTTTTCCGTTACTTCCCGTTCATGCTTCAAAATTTGCATTATTTAATGGATTTTTTGAGCTTGAATACTGTTCATTATTTCTACATATTTCACCGATAAAAGGGTGAACATAATGAACAGTGCGAAGGGCGAAGCCCGTTATGCTTAAATTATCCCATGTTTCCCACTATTGTTGATGTCCCTGACATACCCTCATAACTAGACAGTGATTCCTTATATTTCCATTTCATTGTGAAATAAAATTGTAGATTTAGACTTTAAAAATGTAGATAAATAGATTTAAATCACATGATGACTTCCATGCCAATTTCAATAGTCCTCGCCAACTGACGTCAAACACAAAGGCAGCCGCACGAGATTTACATGCATATTTGGCCTCCTTAGCGTCAGACACAGAGACAGATGCGCACGAGAATTGCATGCGTATTAGGCCTCCTTAGCTCCCGACCTATCGACCTGCCTAATTTGCATTCCGGCAGAATTATCTAGAAATAAACGGCCCTAACTTTCAAAGAGTTATCACAGAGAAAAAATATTAGAAAAACAACTACAGTATTGTGCCATTAGCGATCGTCCAAATTCACGTGCAATGCGTATTATTTGGTGTTTTAGTAAACTTTATCTGCATACTATAAATAAACAAAGGTACTGCTGTCGGTGAAAATGACGCTATTTTAAGAATGTCCTCGAGACTATCACGTGACAAATTTACACGTCACAAACTCTCGTCTGCTGCGTATATTATCAATGTAAACAACATTGTAGTATTAAACAATTCCGCCAAATTACCACATATGCTAGGTTATATTTTTTGTTAACAGGGTCATTACAAAGACCAAAGAATTTACAAAATAAATGCAAATTAAAAAAAAAGTGTTGAAATCCTTGAAACAGCAACCAATGAACTGGAGATATAAAATAAGTAAAGTTGACGACTGGAAAGTTGAAATCATCTCAATTGTCAAAAATTTGAATCGTTATTTGGCCATTTAGGCCTTATCATCCATAGTCAGAGTCAGTAAAACAACCAAATAGGAAACAGATATGGCAGACTAGAGGTGGCTTTTATTTCAAGATTATTGGGATGCATCGAGCGGACATATGAATGAACGAAAATTTTAACTGATAAAAAGTCTTGATATATATCTGAATTTCGGTTCGAAGGCCACGAAAAAGGTTTTCTTCTTCTTAAGTTTTGAATAAAATGTGCTTCTTGGGAATATAAAAACGTTAAGCTAATATATACGCACAATTAGTGGGATTAGTGTAATTCTAACAATTTGTTGGAAGACATGGTCTATGAAGACTTCTTAAACGTTATCAACGAGGAACTCCAGCATCGATCCTTCTAATACCAAGTAGAGAGGGTGTGAGGGAGAGGGAGGAAGGGAGGTGTGTGTGTGTGTGTGTGTGTGTGTGTGTGTGTGTGTGTGGAATCAGTGTGATCTTTAACAAGGTATTTTTTTGGATGACCAATTACACGATAGGAAGTGTAGAAAAGTCGTACGTTTTGATCTTAATGACTTTTGAAAAAATGTCAATCTTAAAATTTCTAAAACTTCTTTGGAAATTTTGAGAATCAATATCTGTGTTTTTTTTGTCCCGTGGGGATCCGGGTTAGAATAGGTCCTCAGTACCCCCTTGCTTGTCGTAAAAGGCGACTAAATGGGGCGGTCCTTTGGATGACCGTATAAACCGAGGCCCCGTGTCACAGCAGGTGTGGCACGATAAAGATCCCTTCCTGCTTAAATGCCGTAAGTGCCGAGCATAGGCCTAAATTTGCAGCCCTTCACCGGCAATGGTGACGTCTCCATATCAGTGAAATATTCTGGAGAGGGACGTTAAACAGTATACAATCAGTCATTAAAGTTTTGGAGAAAAAAATCCCAATGGGAGAAAATATCCCATCTTACATTTTTTCTCCCAAGGGAGAATGGTGGAATATAGTTGTTGGAACTGAAAATCCCACCATTCTTCCATGGGATTCTTAATTTTAGGACTTCATATCTTTCGAAGTGGAGATGTTTGTGAGCTCAACATAAGACCCTGGGATAATGCTAAGAAATCCCACAAAGTGATTTAAAATATTTTTGATATCATATTTAGAAATGGTAGTAAAAAGTCTGGACAATGTCGTGTCCGGAGTTTAATGTCGTACTGTTTAATAATGATCCTTCAAACAAAAACTGCATTGTTTAAAGCCTTAATCGGCTGGAACTATGATCCAATTTAGTGAAAAACGACCGGAAGGATAGAGTTTGCATATTGCCCTCTAGCTTATGACTTTTAAATATATTTCTAAAACATAAAACCCATTCTGACAAAGTGTTTAGATCTTCCTTTTCACATTTATCTCTCACGTCTTAGAATTCATATTAGAATTAAATGAAGTTCTATTGCCAGGGTTAGGGTTAGACCTATATTAGAGTAATGTTGATAGTCTACGGATCCTTCTGCGGATCCTTCGGAGGTTGAGTTAATATAAGTTATAATAATAAATGCGCCAAGGACACATATCAATTGATGGAAGTTGAATCTTAGTTTATTCCTTTTATGAGATGTCATTATTCATTCTTTATCCCCTGTGCTTTGTATACCTATGACATAGGCTTATGTTTGTGTATCACACTGTTCTTAGTCAATTTTGAATTCTGTCTGAATTCAGTGTTATGTTTATTTCCAATACCACGTCAGCATTACCGTTTATAATTTTTAAGTTTACTGACTCTTGCATAACAATAATCAAATAAAGCAGACAAGAGGAAATGAAATGAAGATGACATTTAAATTTTTTCATATTCTATATTTTAATTGTCTGAAAACTTGCTTCTCGCCGCCTCTGCATGCTTTTAACCACATATACATGTACTTGTTTAAAGGAGATCTATGACACAAACAGAAAAAAAATGTAGCTTGTTGATTAAAAGCAGATTCGATTTTTAAAATGAAACATATGGAGATAACGAATAATATTCCAGATCAAAATTCCATAAAACATTACAAAATATATAGGAGCAAAGCAAACAGGGACCTCCAAAACATCAGAGGTGGGATTAGGTGCCATGGAGGAGTAATCATCCCCTGGCGATCGGACATACGCCGTGAGCTCCATAAACAATCCGTCTTTTCCTTAAACTTTAATATGCCAATAAAGGAATTGACGCGGTTAATGTAAGTAATATTCTTTATCACAAAAGGGTCCAGTCTTGTATTCCACCATATTTCC
>NW_026925366.1:0-26323 GCF_032062105.1 Saccostrea cuccullata | reverse complement strand
TTACCAATAATCAATTAGGTTATTTACCATGTGTTTAACATTTGCACTTTAAAGAAATCTAGTTTCTCTCAAAGCAGGGTATATCCAATTTCTGCCAGGGTTCACTTTAAAACTTGCAAAATGCATATCTTTCCATCATATATGCCACTTTTTTTTTCCTTCACCAGGTAACATCAATATACTAGTATACTGTCAAAATATAAAGCTGGAACCTTTAAATCTATATGTTTATTTTGGATTGTTTGGCATGCTAAAATGCTGGAATTAAACCTTAACAGGCAGTCAATAAAAGCCAGCTACCTGAACCCGTTCAATGGATTAATAACTCAATGTAATAAATCTAGTTCACCAATTTAAAACTCCATAGTAATTTACATACAGAAGCATACTTGGGTGTAACCAAATGATATCCTTTACTTCTTATATACATGTACCTTTTATATTATTTTCCTAACAGCAATCATTATTCCATATTTCACCTTTCAAAAGATGACTTGAGAGGTCAAAGCTAATTTACCCTTATTTTATATGCTAAATAAATTTAGCCTCTTCATTTATGGCTGGAAATCTGAAATAAAAAAAAAATTAAATAAAAAAGGCATAAAAAGTTATCATTTTGTTAGAAATGCTTTTAATGTACATATTTCTGCATTGGATTAATTTACGCTAATTGTATGTGGTCAGAAATTTTTTCGCAGAAAGTTATCTTAATAGCGTATCAGTACTGAAAGTACCTTCAAGACGAACAATTACAATTCAACAAATCAGCGTAAATTCCTCCTCACAGATTGAACATTGATTGATTGATTGTATATTGTTTAATGTGAATAATGTCCCTCTCAAGAATTTCTTCACTCATATGGAAACGCCACCACTTGACGGTGGAGAGCTGCAAATTTTGTCCCATTCTCCGCACTAAGGGTCATTGAGCAGGGAGGATCTTTTTCATGCCAGCATCTACTGCGACAGGGGACCTCCGTTTATACGGTCTCATCTGAAGGACCGGTCTCCAGGTCCCACAGTGGGATTTGAACCCATGACGTAAGGATCAACTACTTACTTCAGGACTATAGAGCAGATGCTTTAACCACTGCGCCATGTGGGCAACCAGATCAAACATAAATTATGACTCTGCAGAATAATGACCCTGCACAAAAACTCATGCTGAAGAAAGCCTCTGATCTTGACATAATTATATTAAAGTGAACAGTACCTACCTTATCTGGGCTTTGGAATTCCAAGGATTTTTTTCTTATTCTTCTCTTTTCCACCGTCTTTTCTTGACGATTTCAATTTTAATAGTTTACTCATGTTCAGCAAGTATTTATTAATTAACACATGATAAGAAAAAAAACACCCTGCTAAATTCTTGAACTGTTGGAGTTAATAAAATAATCATGGGATATTACCATGGCTAAATGTATATAAGATTAATATTTCATAATTTAAATGATTCATATATTCTGTATATATTCTTGTAGAATCTTTTTTATCATTGGGGTCACAACAATAACATACAAGATTTAACAAGAACTTAGTATTTTGTTAAAGATGCTGGTTATTTTGTACAGAAACGATACAGTATTCTACTAATCAACCGAAGATGCAGTTTTTTTTTGTATAGTGAGAGAGGAAACTTGAGGTTAACATTAAAAAAACAAAAATTAATTATTTTTTCAAAAGGATGTGTAACCAGAGAATTTGTTAATTTCAATAACAAAGATATTGAAATCAACAAACATGTTAAATATCTTGGGAGTTAACTCAACAACTGGTTCATTTATAATTATATGACAAAACAATGTGCTACTGAAAGAGCCCTGATTAGCTATATATGTTTTTTTTTTTTTTTTTTTTTTTTTTAAAGATAACTACAGACAGCTTCGTCTTAATGACCAATTGTATTTGTCAATGATAAGACTGTTGTTCCAACTTAGTTATATGGCTGTGAAATATGGGGTTATGGTAAAGTGGAAATTATAGAAATTCTCAATCTGTAATTTTTTTTATTTTATACCATGCAAGTACTCCCAATTGTATGATTTATGGCAAATGGTACATTTCCTGACCTATTAATTGTTTCTTGAGAAGATTTTTCAAGTTCAAGTTCAAGTTCAATTTATTCACTCAAACCATATCAATGGTACATGAGGTTCAACAATATATGTACAATATATACAAAAAATAATATACAAGATACACGTGAAATGGCGGAAATACATTCATGAGGTAGCAAAAATAATCATGGAGGACAGACTTTTTCATAGACTCTATTTATGCATAGTCTAATTAATAGTTTAGAGTCAGCAGATGACAACAGTTCTGATAATTTGAAAAAATTTGGTCTATTACAATATTTATTGGGAAGATATTTTTTTCTACAATCCGAAAAACATTTACATTCTAAAATGTAGTGAAACTCATCAGCTATTTGTCCATTATTGCAAAGATTACATTGTCTATCATTTTTGGGAATTCCAAACCATCTCCCAGTCTCAACTGGAAGACGATGATTTGCTGTTCTTAGTTTAATTAAAATAGTTCTTAATTTTTTTGGTAGTAAAGCTAAATATTTTTCAAACCCAAATTCTGTTTTGAAGGTGCTATAAAAAAGGCCTTTAGACGAATCGCGCATATCACTTCGCCACTTCTGTATGTACTGATCTTTAAGACGTTGTTCAACTATTATAACCTTTAGCCATTTCATATTTAAAAAGGTCTGTTCATTCCATACATTTGAAAAGCCACAACTATCAAGTATATTCTTAATACATAAAATCCAAGGGTTCTTATTACTTCCTAAACAAAACTGTTCAAATAAATGTCTATATGTAACACAAACAATCTTATTTTCAGGGCTTACCAATAATTTTGCCCAATAAGATATCATTCTTGAAAACACTGTTATATACAAAGGGAAGCGACCTGTTTCGCCATAAACCATATAACTAGGAGTACTACTTTTTAGATTAAAAATATATTTCAAAAATTTAAGATGAACACGTTCAATTATTTCAATGTTCTCAAAACCCCATATCTCACATCCATACAAAAGTACTGGAGTGACAACTTTATCGAACAGATCAAGCTGGCAATCTACTGGTAAATTAAATTCTCTAATTTTTCGTATAATTCCATACATGGCTTTTTGAGCTTGCTCACATAAATGTTTTTTAGTTTTACAGAATGAACCTGATCGGGAAAATAGTATACCTAGATATTTAAATTCGTTCACAATTTCAATGACAGAGTTATTGTAGTAAAATACATTTTTAACAGATGGACCTTTCGAAAAAAAATCATAATTTTGGTTTTGTCTACATTCTCATTCAGTTTCCATTTGTACACAATACGAATGACACTCAGTTAGAGCATGTTGTAAACCCTCTGCAGACTCAGACATTATAACTGTATCGTCAGCATAGAACAAAATAAATAATTTAAAATACATCAAAATGTCATTTTCTTCAGAGTTTGAACTGCTTACATTATTAAAAGATAACCCATGCACATTTTTACTGGCGAGAAACTCTTCTAGATCATTAATATACATAGAAAACAAGAGAGGTGATAAATTTTCTCCTTGGCGGTTTTTATTTAATTTTTCAATATTTTGTAATTATCTCCCCTTGAAGGCAGACATATAGTAATTGCCCTGCATTTGAAGATTACCTTGAATCCCCTTTATTAAAGGATACTCTTTGCCAAGTTTGGTTGAAATTGGTCCAGTGGTTCTGGACACTAAAGATGAATTTGAGAAAAATTTAAGATGATGACAATGAAAACAGATAGCAGACAAATTTTGATCAGAAAAGCTCACTTGAGTCTTGGCTCAGGTGAGCTAAAACAGAAAAGAATGGAAGAAACAGGAAAAAACTGCAGGTGAAGAAGGAAGTAAACCTTTGCCTTTCAGCTTTTGGTCTTAAAACATTGACAGCATAAATATGAGGTTAGATTTTTCTTCTGGGGATTACAACCCCCATTAATTTTGGCAAAAGCAAGAGAGATAGAGTGTAGAGACAGAGACAAAAAGATCGAGAAACATGTTTTCAGGAATGAGTATGATTACCATAACATCTAATACTTTTGAAATTAAACTGAAGCAATTCAACACAAGTCAATCTCATCCCATTCAACAGCTGTTCTCTCTAGATTTTTGATGTGTATGCTTTCATCAGTTTACCTTCATTGTACATGTATTACCACATCATTCGTATATGAAAGAATTAAAATGTACTACTTACAACTTAAAATTCAGTATAAAACTCAGGCATATGGAATTAAATTTGCAGAAAAGTATCGTTGACCCGTTATGCTCCCAGTCATGGACCTGACCAAGTCATGAAGTGGGGCCATGCTTGGAAATAAAATTCTATTCTTACTTGGATATATCACGTTATAAACATAAACAGCATAATTATGGTACTTGTTGGTTGATGGATTCTGTAGGTTGATTGTTACAGGTTCCTCTGCACTAAAATTCTGTACCAAACGTGACAAGCATGCAGTCGCACATGTGCGTGCTTTTATTTCCCGCAAAATTGAGAAAATGATGCAACTTGAGAAGACCAATCAAATTCGATTTGCATTACAGAAACTCTTCAACTTACAGGCGCATTTGGTCGAACTATTTATCAGCTGTTTATTAGGGACCCTCCCCATTTGGAATTACTCTCTAGTGTATACATCGAAATGAAATATATAACTACCTACAAAGTATATAACACAGAATTACAATACCGCTGTTTTTCGTGAGCTGCGTACAGGTATAGCGCGGGTACTACTAAACAGAGAACGCTGGAGTACAATTAAAAATAAAATGAGGAGAAATTAAGATATTGATGTTATAACTTATAAGTAAGGTTATAAAGGACAACCGTCGACTCGAACATGAAAATAGGTACATTAATTAATGTACCAGGGGTCTATATACTAAGTATAGTACATAGGTCCCTGCTAAACAACCCCTGACGGATTTAAGAGAGGGGGGGGCATGCTTTCAGTCTGAGACCTTGCATTTCCAAGGCTATGAGTTATCCTTTTTTAGTGGGGGGGGGGGGGGGGTATTTGAGGTTATCATAACTAACCAATACCACTATTTTTGTGCCTGGATATTTACTCTTAGGATACATGCACGAAAACCAACAAGCTTCCGGGACCCCCCCCCCCCTCCGTTTCTACGGTCATGAGCCACCAAACGATTTACATAATCAAATTTTCTACCTCATATTTATTCACTATCCCTCCTCCGTGGGTATGTACAGTATTTGTATATTCGCTTTACTTAGGA
Organism: Saccostrea cuccullata; assembly: GCF_032062105.1. Classification (NCBI taxonomy): domain Eukaryota; kingdom Metazoa; phylum Mollusca; class Bivalvia; order Ostreida; family Ostreidae; genus Saccostrea; species Saccostrea cuccullata. The sequence goes on along the minus strand of NW_026925366.1, from coordinate 21,033 downwards.
GTATATCATTTTTTTAAACTTGTTATTATCATAATGATTTTACTACAGCACTGTGCCACTCCTGTGATTATTCTTTCATTATTTTTTATGTGAATACAATCATATTTTGCTAGCTGTTGTTTACTACTCTCTCATACATACCTGTTGTACGAATCCATTATATTTCTTCTTCTATGTAAATCGACAGGCTTTTTAATCCACCTACACTTGACAGACTTGGCAAGTAAAGATTCAGAGATCGGAAGAGAGGTAAAAATATGCAGAGATTGTTCAACATGAGAATGAGGATCATCATGATGGATCTGATGAATGTAAAATTATAACCCACCCACCCCTTCCATCGAAATAGCTTTTGCAGGGTTTGGCAGTGTTTGGAAAGGAGTTGACCTTTATTTTTTTTTATTAAAAAATGTTCAATTGGATTGATTTTTTTTAGAATTAACCCGACTGGTAAAAAAAAAAAATGAGATAATAGGTATTAATTATATAGCATTGATAGATGCCCTTTTCCACCTTGATGCTATAAATAGAGTATATAGGTTCATGAACCTTGTTTTTCATTGATCTCAAGTCACGTGTCTGTTTTGGTGGGGATTTTTTTGCTGTTCTTTTGTTCAAATTGGCGCCTTGGAAGTTGCCGTGCTGACTTCCTAAAGGTAAGTTAAGGTAATAATTGGACACTCATTGATGAAGAGGTTCATCACTATAGCTAGATTTAGCTTACAAATCAAACTTGAATTGTCCACTAGTGTATGGTTTTTATAAGCTATTCCAAAAGCTTCATGTAGCTCTTTTTAAAAATGACCTTTCCACTAATATAGTATACATGTACTTCTTGCATTTTACAAAAAAAATGCAAGAATAGGACTACTAACTACTATTTTTAGTTAGAATTTTCAAAGTCCCTGTACTGAAAGCTAAAATTATTTAAAACCATGATGTCTTTCAAAAACACTTTGAACACAAGGAAAAGATGTAAATTTCCATCAATTGAGTAGCTGTTCACAGTGTGTGCAGTGGGGCGTGAATAAGTATGATTAATACTTCACATTGTTCATTCTAGCTATTAATGTTCAGTATATCTTGTACATGTAAATCCAAACAAAAATTTCAAGAAGTAACCAGCAACTCAATAAACTCCAGAAACCTTTTGAACTTTGATTGCAAATGCCCTGAACAGGTCTGGAACAATACTTGAAGTTGTTTTATTGGATACTTCAAATGCAACTTTTTACAATTTGCTTTTTATTTAAAGTAGACAATAAATAGCAAGTAAATGACTGATATATTTATTAGAGAGTTTTAAAAAGAACAACCCATTAGGCAAAGATATTATAAACATTGCTGCTTTTCAACACTTTTAAATGTAAGCAAAAGATGTCAATGAGTAACTAGTATAACACCACCTTGAGTGTGGTGAGGCAGGATATAACTATGATCACTTCACATTGTGGTGGATATTACCAATCAGTTATTTTTTTTTACCAAAATTGATTTTTGTCATTTGAATGCTGCAGTACACATTGGTGTTACTTCAAAATAACATTATTTAATCAAGTCATATTACCTTGAAAAAAAGGGGGATAATTGAAATAAAATGGAATAACTTCGTGTAAACAGAAAAAGAGGTAAGGCCAAACACTTGAAATCTAAGTATGAGAAGAATGAATACTGTGAGTATATTTCATTTTCTTACCATAAAAAGTGAGATGAGCACATTATGCTTTAACTTAAATTTCTAGATGAGTGGCCAAATAAAAGTTATTTGAGTATATACATCCAGTTAAATTTTACAAAGATATTTAGCTCACCTCACGAAGTTGGGGGGAGCTTATTTGATACCCTCGGTGTTGGCGTCCCAGATTAAGGTTTAAATTTTGGTGCAGTTTCTATGCCCTACATTGATGAGATATGCTTGCAAGATGCTTATAATGTGTTTTAATGTACCAGTCAAGGTTACAGCTAGATGATGCAATTTCAGCTATGGAGTGACCAGGTTAATGTTTTTGGAGCAGGTTAACATTTTTGGTGTAGTTTTTGATGTATATAGGTCTCATTTTCAAGTAACTATATAAGCCCTATGTTGACCAAACTTGCATGGGTGATACTTCTAAGGATGCATACTACCATGCTTCTTCAGATGCTTAATCTGACCTACATTTTCCAGATAAGTGAACAGGTTAATGTATTTGATGCATGTCTTATTTCCAGAAAACTTATAATAAGCCCTATGTTGACCAAACTTGCATGGGTGATGCATATAAGGATGCATACTACCATGCTTGCTTCAGATGTTGAATCCAACTTTTATTTTCTGGATGAGAGAACAGGTCAAAGTTTTTGGAGCAGGTTCATTCTAAAGTAACTAATTAAGCCCAATGTTGACCAAACTTGCATATGGATTTGCATATCTAGAATAAGTAATGAACATGTTTCAAAAAATATCTATTTAGTGTGAGACTTTGCCTGAAATTTGATATTAAATGGATGTTTGGGTTGTGCGAGTTGATGGCGTTGTTGTCTAGAAATGCTAGATTCATGCATCCATTAAATTCATAGAAATATATACTGTATATGGAAAATTATCAAGGCAACATAAACATCAGTAAGCCAATTCAGAACCTTTAACTTCAAAAACTAATTTTTACAATTAAATTTTTAAAACATATTTAAATTAAACAATGCAAATTATTCAACATTCAATTAAAAAAAAACTGCGTTCAACTTCATAAATAAGCAATATATTTTGAGTGACTATTTCTTGTGGTGGAAGGATATTTAAAGAAGAAAATTCTTCAAATCTACAGATTTGTAAAATTAAGTAATATCTTTGAACTTAAGTCCCACACATTCTACTTAGAGAATATTTTTCATTCTGATATGCTAGAAATATTAAATATAATTCTCAATTTATATTTTAAGAACAAATTTTACAGATTCACTCAGAAGACTTTGTCCAAAAATGAAGATGTATGAAAGAAGTCACAATAAAATTTACACTTTTTTTGCCTGAAAATTGCATATTTTGACCAATATACAGTCGTTTGTCCAGTTCCGAATTTTTATCAGTTCCAAATAATTATTCATTTAAAAGCTGATAATTAATATATTCAAAGGCGTTTAAATAAATTGATACCTATGGTAAGAAGGCTTATTTATGAGTGTTTGAATTATGCAAAGTTTTGATTTTTTGCCGTCAGTTTGGTTTCGTTATTGTTTTTGAAAGAATCTACATACTTTTACAATGCAACAAATCTGAATCACTGTGAAGCGTAAGTCTGCCTAAAAACCTCTGTAGAGGCACCAATTTAAAAAAAAAAACAACATTCTATGTATCAAAAGTAAGTTTGATATGTACTCTAACAAATACTAAAAACTTGTCTCAAACAAATGTTAAGAACATTGGAAGATATCGGAATATTTTCACGTTGTCATTTTACTAGTTCCGAATACCCATTTTAAACACTATTATAAATTCAATTTTCGTTGTTTTCTTCATTGTAAACGTGACATATTATATCCCTGCTTGCAAAGCAGGGGGAAGGGGTATATAGTGGTGGGATGACTTTGTCCATCCATCTGTATGTCCGTCCGTCTTATACGCTTTTGGGTACCCATTTCTTATCTACAACTCCTCTTCTACCACTGAATGAAATTTATTGAGACTTCGCAGAATTTAATGAGGTTTTCGTAGAATCTTTGTTAAATAGTGCCAAAGTACACCTTCTATTTTATTTTTGGATCTGGCACATAATATGGGCTCCCTTAATATTATATGGATACTGCCATTCTTTTTAATATTGAAGGGTACATCCATCTCTTATTTGCATGCAATTCCTCCATTCCACTGAATAAGATTTAATGATACTTTCATAGATTCTTTATTACATTGTGCCATTGTACATATGACCTTTTATTTTACTTTTGATTTGACACTTATTTCAGGTCTCAAAGAGCAAAACATAGACTTTGTCATAATCATCATATAGGAGGCGTGGGGTATCATTAAAGTGAGCTCAGTGTTCAAATGCCAATGGATAATGTGTGGGACATATATTTTTTAATTTAGGGTTGAATTGAATTTGTGCTCTTGATTCTGTAAATTCACAACAAACCAGTAGGTTTATGTAATAACCAAGTATTTTTTCTATTTGTAGTTTTATCTTGGTCGAAGATATTGGATTCGAACAGCATGCCAACAACGCTGGAATGGAGGTATTTCTTAGTCTTTAAGAGAAAGCCAAGATAAGATTTTTTCATTATCATTTTGGCACTCCTACTAAGTACTAACATGTCCCTCTTCTCCTCACTATCAGCACATCTTTTTTTTTTTTTTTTTATTCTTTTGTTTGTTTATTTGTTTAATCTTCTCTGTTCTTTCTTTGCTGGGACTTCATCGTTGGAAATGGTGGACTTGCAGGGCAGCTGGCACTTCATCGTTGGAGATGCTGGAGTTGGGACTTGGAGGCGGCTGCCTCTTCATCGTTGGAGGATTTAGAGGAGGCTTGACATAATGGATTGGAACAACATGCCAACAACTGTGGAATGAAGGTATTTCTTAGTCCTTAAGGAAAAGCCAAGGTAAGATTGTTTCATTATTATTTTGACACTCCTACTAAGTACTAACATTTTCCTCCCCTCTCCCACTGTCTACACATCTTTTATAATAATCGTTTTGTTTTTTGTTCTTTGTTTTTTCTTTGTCTAATCTTCTCTGTTCTCTCTTTGCCGGGACTTCATCGTTGGAGATGGTGGACTTAAAGGCGGCTGGCACTTCATCATTGGAGATGGTGGATTAAGGACTTGGAGGTGACTGGCACTTCATCATTGGAGATGGTGGATTAAGGACTTGGAGGTGGCTGGCTTTTCATCGTTGGAGATGGTGGAGTTGGAACTTGGAGGCAGCTGGCTCTTCATCATTGGAGGATTTGGAATAAGGACTTGAAGGAGGCTGGGCTTATTGGATTGGAACAGCATGTCAACACCACTGGAATGGAGGTATTTCTTAGTCCTTAGGTAGATCGTTTCATTATTATTTTGGCACTCCTACTAAGTACTAGCATTTCCCCCGCCTCCCCCACTCTCAGCACATCTTTTGTTTTGTTTTTTTATTCTTATGTTTGTTTATTTGTCTAATCTTCTCTGTTCTCTCTTTACTGGGACTTCATCGTTGGAAATGGTGGACTTGAAGGTGGCTGGCACTTCATCGTTGGAGATGGTGGAGATGTGACTTGGAGGCAGCTGGCTCTTCATCGTTGGAGGATTTGGAAGAGGCTGGACATATTGGATTGGAACAGCATGCCAACAATGCTGGAATGGAGGTATTTCTTAGTCCTTAAGAAAAAGTCAAGGTAAGATTTTTTCATTATTATTTTGCCACTCCTACTATATACTAACATTTCCCTCCCTCTCTCACACTCTACACATCTTTTGTAATAGTCGTTTTTTTTTGTTCTGTTGTTTTTTCTTTGTCTTATATTCTCTGTTCTTTCTTTGCCGGGACTTCATCATTGGAGATGGTGGAATAAAGACTTGAAGGAGGCTAAGCTTATTGGATTGAAACAGCATGTCAACAATGCTGGAGTGGAGGTATTTCTTAGTCCTTAAGAAAAAGACAAGGTAAGATCGTTTCATTATAATTTTGGCACTCCTGCTAAGTACTAACATTTCCCTCCCCTCCCCCACTCTCAGAACATCTTTTGTAATAGTCGTTTTGTTTTTGTTATGTTGTTTTTCCTTCATCTAATCTTCTCTGTTCTCTCTTTGCCGAGACTTCATCATTGGAGATGGTGGACTTAAAGGCGGCTGGCACTTCATCATTGGAGATGGTGGATTAAGGACTTTGAGGTGACTGGCACTTCATCATTGGAGATGGTGGATTAAGGACTTGGAGGTGGCTGGCTTTTCATCGTTGGAGATGGCGGAGTTGGAACTTGGAGGCAGCTGGCTCTTCATCGTTGGAGGATTTGGAGGAGGCTGGACATATTGGATTGGAACAGCAACAACGCTGGAATGGAGGTATTTCTTAGTCCTTAAGAATAAGACAAGGTAAGATCGTTTCATTATTATTTTGACACTCCTACCATATACTAACATTTCCCTCCCCTCTCCCACTCTCTGCACATCTTTCATAATAGTCATTTTGTTTTTGTTCTGTTGTTTTTTCTTTGTCTAATCTTCTCTGTTTTCTCTTTGCCGGGACTTCATCGTTGGAGATGGTTGACTTGGAGGTGGCTGGCACTTCATCTTTGGAGATGGTGGAATAAGGACTTGGAGGCAGCTGGGCATATTGGAATGGAACAGCATACCAACAACGCTGGAATGAAGGTTTTCTGTTATGTTAGGTTTCTGTGTTAACTGAGTTATTTTTCATTGTTCTTGATTTTGTTAGAATTGTTAGTTGGTATAGTTATTTGTTTATTTGGTTGTTAAAGATATTTGTTAATTAGGTTATTGAAATTGTTATTATTCATGTTTTATTTATTTGTTGCATTCTTGGTTATATATTTATTAGAGTAGTTTGTTAGAGAACTAGTTGTGAGTTTTGTTATTTATAATGTTAGATACGTTGTAATTTGTAATTGTTTGACTTGTTATTGGTGTGAAATTTTTAAATATTTGTTATTGGTGTGAGCTTTTTAGATATTTGTTATTGGTGTGAGATGTTTAGTTATTAGTTATTTGGTGAGTTCAGTTTAGATATTTGTTATTGGTGTGCATTGTTAAGATATGTTAGTTGTGTGAGTTGTTTAGATGTTTGTTATTGGTGTGAGCTGTTGAAATATTTGTTATTGGTGTGAGTAGTTTATATATTTGTTATTGATGTCAGTTGTTTAGATGTTTGTTTTTGGTGTAAGCTATTGAGGTATTTGTTATTCATTTGAATCGTTTACATATTTGTTATTGATGTCAGTTGATTAGATATTTGTTATTGGTGTGAGCTGTTTCAATATTTGTTATTGGTGTGAGTTGTTAAGATATTTGTTATTGGTGTGAGTTGTTAAGATATTTGTTATTGGTGTGAGCTGTTTAGATATTTGTTATTGGTATGAGCTGTTTCAATATTTGTTATTGGTGTCAGTTGTTTAGATATTTGTTATTTGTGTGAGTTGTTTATATATTTGTTATTGATGTCATTTCTTTAGATATTTGTTATTGGTGGGAGCTGTTAAGATATTTGTTATTGCTGTGGGTTGTGCAGACATTTGTTATTGATGTTAGCTGTTTAGATATTTGTTATTGGATTGAACTGTTTAGATATTTGTTAATGATGTGACATGTTTCAATATTTGTTATTTGTGGGAGCTGTTTCAATATTTGTTATTGGTGTGAATTGTTAAGATATTTGTTATTGGTGTGAGTTGTTAAGATATTTGATATTGATGTGAGTTGGTTAGATATTTGTTATTGCTGTGAGTTGTTAAGATATTTGTTATTGGTGTGAGTTGGTTAGATATTTGTTATTGGTGAGCTGTTTAGATATTTGTTATTGATGTTAGCTGTTTAGATATTTGTTATTGGTGTGAACTGTTTAGATATTTGTTATTGGTGTGAACTGTTTAGATATTTGTTATTGGTGTGAACTGTTTAGATATTTGTTCTTGGTGTGAGTTGTTTATATATTTGTTATTGGTGTGAATTGTTTAGGTATTTGTTACTGGTGTGAGTATATGAGTCATTTGTTACTGTTATGAGTTTTAGTTAGTAGTTATTGTAATGAGTATATTAGTTAGTTGCTATTCGGGTATGATTTTTAGTTATTTGTTATTTGTATAAGTATACAACTTATGTGTCTAATGTTCTCTGATATGTCATACATTAGCACCAATGTTAAACATTGTGGATTTAGTGGATTTGAAGATGTGGAAACAGTGTGTTTCAGTCATAACATTTGGTCTGGTCCAGGGCCTCTTATTTATTATTTCAGCTCTAATTTAAAATTTTGTTAGTATTTAGTAGAGCAGTAAAGAAGAAGAGGAATAAGATATATTCTAAATCAGGTTATAAAGGTAAGATAGAAAATATTGAATTGATTAGAATTTAATGATAGAGAAAAATAATTTGAATATTATTTTAAGATAATCAAAAATCTTCCATTTATGGACAGATGATTCAAACAAACTTTTATCAAAAATCCTGAAAATAAAAACCCATGTTTACAAGAGTAAACCACACAAATTTTTATTTTTCATATAAAAATTCATAATAATGGGATTTTAAGTGACAAAAAATATTATAGATTAAAAGGGATGGTTGCAAAAAGGTTGAATTTTGAACATCGTAGAAAGTTTACAAATTCTTAATATTTTAGAAATTTATTAGCTACATCATTTACAACTTAAATAGGTCAAAAAACACCAATCCAGGAATCCATATCTTTTTTTTTGTATCATCTGTCCTTAAAAGTAAAAATAGAAAGTCAAACAAAGTAGTCACTTTCATCCAGCAGTCACCTTTCTAGTTGATAATATTATTTTCTAATGAAATATCCTATATAATGTAACTGTATTAAGCAGCAAGGCTTATTGATCTGAAAATTGCAGCAACAGCAAAAAGTAGTCTTTGGAAAGAATTGGAGTACTAGTATGCAAGCCTGATTGTATAATAAGTCCCCCAAGATGTGGATCAGCAAAGGCACTTAACAGGACTTGGTGGAAGCATCTGCAAGAGGCTGGGTTGGCGGATGTTGACCTTCCCAACAAGAAATATCAATTGGTTGATAACTGACACTGCATGATCAAGTATATGACATAATCAAGACTCAAGATCTTATCTTATGGATAAGTTCAGGTTTAACTTGTAGACTTAAGTTTTAGCAGAAATCATTTTTTGTAGTAAACAATATACTGTAAATGTATTATGTTTGGCATGTATCGAGAGTTACCTGTAACAAATAACCCTAACAAGCTACTAAAACTACTAACAGTCTGCTTAATGTTGTGTGATGCATCTGGTTTGTTGGTGTTAGTGTCTTTGGCTTGTCACCTCTCGCTTTCAGCCATCACCGCTGGCTAGCAGCAATGTGAAAAGAGAAGCAATTTATGTCTTCCCCTGCCAGTACATAGCCTCTCCACAACAAGTCCTATGCGATGCCTCCATGTGGAAGCAGACAGATACTAGGCACTGTTTGGTCCCAGGCTAAGTTCGCAGGGGCGCACATTAAGATGAGTCTCATAAGCTTGGCTGGCACCTCATGTAGGAGAGAAAACTGATCACAAGCCAATATACTGTATAAGTGGAAATTTTAGGGAGACGCAAATTTAGCGATTTGTCCTTAAAAACTGGTATTTTATTTTTAGCAAGATGTAATTTTAGCGATTTTAAATTGTCCATGAAAGAACCTATTACAAAAAAAATGCAATAAATTTTTAGTGATATGTAATTTTTGCGATCTCAGCAACCTAGCTAATAATGCCAAAATTAAATCCTCGCTAAAATTTCTACTTATACGGTAGTAGGAAACTGCTGGCTATTTATCCCTATTTAAATAGATGATAACCTTTGTCCATTGTCTGTTGTCATCTTTGTTGTAAACTTTCACATTTTCACCTCCTTCAGAACTTCTGGGGCAAATTCAACCAAACTTGGCACACAGTATCCTTATATGAATGGAATCAAGTTAATTCAAATGAAGGCCCTCAGCCCCTCACCCTCTTCCAAGAGGAGATAGTACAAATAAGTGAAAAATAAATGACATCTTTTAAAAATCTTCTTTTCAATAACCACTGAGACAGGAAAGCTGACACAGATGTGGAATCATCCCCAGGTAGTGTAAATTCAAATTTATTTGAATCAAGACCCCCAGCATTGGATGAGACCACAATTGGGGATCAAAAATATACATAGGAATACTATGTATATACTTGCCTACAAGTTGGTATTTTGGGAGTTTAAATTTAGTCCAAAAGCCTATGTCTGACTTATAGGCGAGTCAAAAAAGGCTGGTATTTTTCTGGATGGTGAATCATAGTATTCTATGAACATTTTCAACTTACAGCTATCATTGAATAAAGTATGGATATATTATATCATTTATGTATAATAAGATAATACATAAATTTTAGTATTTTATATACATGTATTGAAATTTTTTTTAATTCTTAAGAGAGCATTATTAATTTTTTTTAATTTAAGTTAAATATCGACTTCATTTCTAAACATATTAATCGAAATGAGGGTAAACATCAGAGTATTTATTAAAAATTGTCATCTGATTCTGTCAAAAAGTTGTACTGACTAATAAGCGGGTCAATGGCAAATCCCTGCCAAATAACTTTTAAAAAATACGACCGACTTAGGCGGACCGACTTATCGACTTATATAGGAAAAATCTTTATTAAAAATTTCTCAATAACAACAACGCTACAATAAGTCATATTGATATGGAATCATCTTTGGTTAATTAAGATTCCGAAATGGACAATGTACAGTCAAAGTTTTACATCGGAATTTATATATCTTTAAAGATCTCAAGAACAACAATTGCCATGACTGCATGGTCATATTTATATGATAGCATCCTCAGGTAGTGTTATTTAAAGTTTGTTCAAATCATGACCCCTGGGGGTTAAGGGGGGGGGTCAAAAAGTACATAGGAAATATAGAAATATCTCAAGAACAGCAAAGCTATGTTTATTCATATTGATATGGAAGCATCCTTGGGAAGTGTAGAAACCTTGATCCCAAGGGGGTGGAGGGGCCACAATAGGGATGATTTTTTTTAAACAAAGGAATATATATGAAAAAATCATAAGTCATACCCCAACCCACTCAAATGTTATGGGCAAGGTTAAACTTTTTGCAGACAGATAGGTAGACAGATGGCTGGACAGGACAAAAATTATATACTACAAAAACTTTGTTTATGGGAGCATAAAAAATGAGAGGAAAAAACAAACAAAACTGGGGAAAAATTGAGAGAGCAAGATGTGTTTGTGAAACACTGATGCACCTGTATGGCTGATGATAATGAGGGTTGAATTTTCTAAAATGCACCTCATACTCCTAAGGTAGTGGTCAAAAGGTCAAAAGTATTGGTACCCAAAGGAAGGTCTCGTTTCAAGGAATATATATATATATATATATATATATATATATATATATATATATATATATATATATATATATATATATATATATATATTTACATTTCCAATGTCTTTGTCCGAGATAAAATTACCAATTGTAAATGTAATTGATTTACTCATGAATGTCTTGGCGCGGTTCCAAAAATAACCACGTGTAGGGCGGGACAACGCCTAGAGAGAAGCAGGCTTGGAGCCCGTGGATTGGCGGAATCAAAGCATGTAAATATAAGGAATAACTGTCTTATTTTTCGAATTCATGAAGATGATCAATGGATTGGCTTGTGTGATAATTTTATGCATAAACGCCTTCGGCGTTTATGCAAATTAACACACAAGCCAATCCATTGATCACTTCATGAATTCGAAAAATAAGACAGTTATTCCTTAAATATATATACACACACACAGTGTATATACAGTGCTCAAAAGTTATGGCCAAGGTTAAAGTTTTTCAAGTGAATCAAACTCTAAGGTCAAGGTAAAAAATATTTATACCAACTGAACGGTCATATCAGAATGAATACATGTGTGAATGTTTGGAGTTTTTTTTTTGTGAAAGTGATTCAAACTCCAAGGTCAAGATGTCAAATTTGGCGGTTCCAAAGAAAGCTTTTGTCACAAGGAATGCCCCACCCACTCAAAAGTTATCATCAAGATTTTTTTTTTTTTTGCGGACCAACAGAAATTTTGTTTACGGGGGCATAAAAAGGCACAAAACTTTTAATGCTGCCTGCTTGAAATAACAAACATGCATGTTATATCAAGCAGAAGGTTCCAAGCCCTTAAAAGCAGAGAAGTTTTGGTGTTTATAATCTTATACTAGTAAGTGAAAATTTTAGGAAGACTCAAATTTAGCGATTTCTACCTAAAATCTGGTATTTTATTTTAAGTGAAAAGTAATTTTAGTGATTTTAAAATGCTAATAAAGGAAGCTATTACAAATAATACGCAATTAATTTTTAGCAATATTCTATTCTATCGATGTCAGCACCCTCACTAATAATGCCAAAATTAAAACATCCCTAAAAATTCTTCTTATACGGTATGTACATTACTGAATGTATGGAGTGCCAATTTAATGGAGATTTAACAAATCATTTTTTCATCATTGTAAGATATCATTATTTTATCAAATAATTACTAGCAATGGCATCTTCATCGTCTCAAGCCACGGTCCTACCCGCCAGATGGGAGAGGAGCGTACATTTTGGCCGTGGTTTGCGACGATGTGGCATCTTCAGTTCTTCTAATTTAATGAGTGTTTCGCTGTAAAATAATAATTTTTTAATGCAGCAAATAAATAGACAGGGCAAAAACTGATATACCCCCAAATATTTTATTACAGCTAGGGGCATGAAAAATTACTTGATTCTCATATTAAACTTAAAGTTTATTTGTAAAGGAGATATATCGCGACCATCCCAGTAACAGCTGATGTTCCCCAATTGCACCCTACTCCCTTTTGGTGTCCCAGTCTGCCCATATTCACTAAATATCTATACATGTATAAATTAAGGCAGATTCTTTGTAATGCTAGACTTAAAACTGCTTTTCCAAAGTAATATTAGAGCACAAAATGATTGTAAATCAATCAAATCAGCAGACATACAAGCACATGTGTTTTCAAAAATTAACCATTTACATCATCTCAAAATGTAGAATACATTTAGACTTTAGAGAATTTCACTGAAAACATGGAAAATTCCAGCAAAGAAAATATTACACACATGCATGCATTTTGCCCTTGCATTCATTTCAAACTGATGATATCATAATGCAGAGACTTGTAATACCATATTAACACCTACTCTGCCTTTTGTCTTGTGTCCTTGAAGTTAAACTAAGAAAGTTATATAGCCATGCATTTACAATATTTCAGCTCAAATGCATAAATTTGTGTGTTTTCTAGATTTCTCACATATTTATTCATAGTGTTTCATAATATATACACGTGCCTTAGTTTTCAATGTGTAATACAGTTATTCATTGAATGCATGGTAAGAAAGTTACAGCTGATTTAATATTATTTTGGTAAATCCCAATCATAGTTATTTAAAAGAAGTTATAGATTAACCAATCAAATTGCAGTATGCATGTACGCTTTCAAGAATTTTGAAAATCCTAATGGTATACAAATGTATTTTAACAATCAAAGTATTCTGTTAAAAAAAAGAAAGTAATAAATTGTAATATTTTTTCAGCCAACCAGAGTGAAGCATATATATGTATGAGTGTATAATTTGCCTACACTTCTGATAATTCTTTAAATTTTGATTGTTTCAAAGCATTTTAATGAAAATGAATAAAATTTACAGCAATGTTTAGATATATCATTCATTTTACTCAGTGCACACAGTCAAATGTGCAATAGCATGAATTACATTTAGTTCTGTTGGAACATGTCTACGCTGGGTTAATGGAAGGCTTTCATCATATTCAATAATAGGACTGGATTCTTGTAATAGAGGGAGCATTTTCTTGCCCTTTATGCTCAGATTGTATTCCAGTGACTTGCGTCTGGCAGGACTGGGCTGATGCTTGGAATAATCTGTAAACTTTTTCAGCTGTTCTTCCTTTACCGGATTTTTAGTATGAACTAACAATGGTGATGGAATGCTTCTCGTGGAATTAGATTCATTGTGTGTAGGACTTGGAGAGTCCTTGCCCAGAGTGAAAAGGAGTTGTCATGGATATAGTGTCATGATCATACTGTACTACTTATAACAACTTTATTAAATCTATATTCATTACTAATTGCATACTGTCATCTCAAAACATTACTAACCGTGTGTTCCTAACATATTCTTGTACTATTTCCACAACAAAACATTTCTTATACCCGTTGTAAACAGCCTTTTTGGGCCTGAAATGGAGTCCATTGAAACTTTTGCCTAGGTACTCTGCCATATTGCAAGATAATTCGGTCCATCGCGCTTCATGCAGGTATGAAATACAAGAGTATAGTTGAAAGAGGTCAAGGAAATATTTTGAAATCGAGTTTTGTACAGTTGGGGTAAGAATTTGGAGAAATTAATCCAAAAATGAGCGCAACTTTTTGTGCGTAATAAATATACAGTTTTTCTCAATATGGGTGGCACTGTAGCTCTCTGGTCACCCATCCCAATTTTTTTCAGACCAGGGAGTTACAGATCTGCAGCTAAGTCGTGAATTGAGCGATGTTTAATTCTGTCTAAGATACAGTGTGTAGTAAGACCAGGGTTCTGGTATGTAGAGAAGTCCCGGATATTTAGTACGAAGTGCTTCATCGTTCCATAAATACATCACCCACAGAAGTACTAATACTAAGGTGAGGGCAAAAGAGTACAAGAGGAATAGTCCATTAATATCAAGCTGGGAGTTTCCTGTACTTTTCTTGTAGACCATGTATCCCAGCATGAAGACGAATGTTAAAAAATACACAGGAAATATCTGTCCTTCTGTCACCAAGTACCTGAAAATAAAATAAATGTTACTCAGTCTCAAAGGAAAGTCAGTCTGAAGGAGGTCAATTTCACAAACGAATTCAGTTAAAATGTGTGTGTGTTTGGAGGGGGGGGGGTATTTTGTGTAGCTAGATTAAACTTTATATTGTATTTTCAACAGTTAATGCGTGCAGGTTTTCAATACTTTTCATACATTCATTACACTCTGGCCAATCCATATGCAGAAACTGTATAGGGAATCAATGTTTTCAACTTTTAAGAACTCGATGGCATATTTTTAAGAAGATTTCTATAAAAACCAAAGGTTGGTAATTGATAAATGACGGAAATTAAGCATGGTAATCTTCAGGCTTTTGGTGCTAACTAAGGGTAAATCGTATATACGTACCAGTAGTAAATACCACTCACAATGGTTAAAATCCACCACGAAAATGTAGTGCGAACACGCTCATGTGACTGATAGTTCAGAAAACATCCAATATAATATAGGAAAAGACAGAGAAAAAAGGGAATGTACCTGAAAAAGTAAATTCAGTGGTTTGAAAAGGATTTAAAAAAGGAAAAGAATCAGATATCGTGACACAGTTAGTTTTATCTCAAATACTATGAGATACATACCACATCAAATGACCTATAATTTCGTCGTAATTGTACAAAAGAACAAATGATTCAACCTGTAACAAAAAGAAATAGTTCATGTAAAAATAAGCCAGTGTTTTAAAACGCAAAATTTGAAGTAAAAAATAGATAGTTATTATAAAATATGCATGTACGTACGAGACCACGTGGTTGTAGAGATTGCATCATGGGATTGTCTCGGACTGAAAGATGAAGCTTATATCCTAGTTTGACAAGTCTGTGGTTAACCGAATCTCCCACAAGATGTATACTGGCTCCCATAACAAAAATAATTACACAGATATTTCTGAAAGTTGATGATGTTTTGGTATGACTTCTCTCAAAGAGCTAAAACATATGAAAATGGATGTCTTTACACTATACAATGTACATTAAAAATAAAACAATTTCTCTTAAATTACTTTTTTTTTTATATTATCCTGGCGATATAGAAATTTATTTCAGGTACTATTGATACTTAATTTACCTTCAGGATACAAAATGGAGTAATTAAATTATACATCATATGAAAGTAGTCCCCAACGCTGGGTAGATGCATTGGGAAGAGTTCTTCGGGAATCATCAACTAAAAAAAAAAAATAGGTAATCAAAGATTACGAAGCTCATCTCGACAAATGTTATCAGTTTAAGTAATGCAAATCTCGCATCATAATTTCTTAACAGTTAGTATTTATTCTGACAACAATATTCAAGCAAGTTCTGTTTAAAGCAATATGAACTGCAACTTTGATCTTGGAATTTTTTGTTGCAAAATTGTAAATAACCATTTGAATGGCAGAAAAAAGCTTTTATTGAATCAAAATTGCATTATTGTCGTCCTATACAATAATGATTTCTTAAATAATACTGTATATTCGATTGTAAAGAAGTCTTTCTTCAGAAACAATTTAATGCTTTATTTAAGTCTAATTGATCACAAAGGTTTGAATTACATACATTAATTTATCATGATAATACATTTTAATACATTTTTACAGCAAAATAAAATTTTCAAAAATGCAGCTCATACTGCTTTAAATAGGTCTTTAACTTCATTGGGATTGATCTGTTCCATAAATTTTGACCTGGTTATTCGCTTGGAAAATGTTGGTCAGATCCAGCATTCAAAGCAAGTTTTGATTGTTCATTCTTAGATGCATCATCCATGCAAGTTTGGTCCCGTTAGGTCTTACAGTAACTTGGGAATAACCTTGTCACTAATCTGGAAAATGTAGGTCAGATCCAGCATCCGAAGCAAGTCTGGTAGTATCCATCTCTAGATGCATCATCCATGCAAGTTTGGTCAAGGTAGGACTTATAGTTAATTGGGAATGGACCTGTTCCTAAAACTTTAACTGGGACGCCGACATCGACGCCGGGGGTATAGCATAAGCTCATCTCGACTTCGTCCAGGTAAAATAACAAGAGGCCCACGGGCCTTATAGGTCACCTGAGCATTATGCAACAATTTTCCAGTTATTGACTTTGATTCATGTTTTAAGCCAGATGCTATTTGACATTCACAATTTTGAAAGAGGCACCATTGATCATCATAACAATACACTTAGCAGTTGCTTAGCTTGGTTACTGAATACCCATATGCAGGGTAGGGGAACAAAAATGCATTCCAACTAACCAATAGTGCCCCTAACACTGTGACATAAACCCCTGACCCTAGGTCCACACATTGCACAAATTTCAAAAAAGGCACCTTTAATATAAAAAAATAAATAAATGTTTTATAAATACAAAAGAGCAGATTTCAAACAATAAATTCATTTTCAGTATATAAGTAGAGCCCCCACCCCACCCCTGACCCTGGGGCTTTGAAATTCACAATTCTGCAAGATTAGGGTCCTTGCTCATCATAACTATAAAGGTAATTCATCTGCTTTATACCCAGAGACAAAAAAAAAATTTCAAAGATTTAATGTATTTTCATAATATAATCAATTGAGCCCCGCCCCCCTAACACCAGAACCCCTGACCCTGGGGCCATAAAATTCATAATTTTAAAAGAGGCATTCTTGCTCATCATAACTATGTACTTAGTTTATTTAATTTCTAGGAGCAGAGAAGAAGATTTTCAAAGAATTCATGTATTTTCAATATATAATCAATAGAGCCCCGCCCTAACACCAGAAACCCTGACCCTGGGACCATAAAATTCACAATTTTGGTAAAAGTACTCTTGTTCATCATAACTATGCACTTAGTTAGTTTATTTAATACCTAGGAGCAGAGAAGAAGATTTTAAAAGAATTCATGTATTTTTACTATAAATAATCTATAGAGCCCCGCCCTAACACCAGAACACTTGACTCTGGGGCCATAAAATTCACAATTTTGGTTGAGGCACTCTTGCTCATCATAACTATGCACTTAGTTGGTTTATTTAATACCTAGGAGCAGAGTAGAAGATTTTCAAAGAATTCATGTATTTTCACTATATAATCAATAGAACCCCCCCCCCTAACACCAGAATCCTTGACCCTGGGGCCATAAAATTCAAAATTTTTGTAGAGGCACTCATGCTCATCATAACTATGCACTTAGTTAGTGTATTTGATATCCAGGGGCAGAGAAGAAGATTTTCAAAGAAATCATGTATTTTTACCATATAATCAATAGAGCCCCCCCCCCCCCCCTAACACCAGAACCCCTGACCCTGGGGCCATAAAATTCACAATTTTGGTAGAGGAACTCTTGCTAATCATAACTATGCACTTAGTTAGTATATTTAATACCAAGGGGCTGAGAAGAAGATTTTCAAAGAAATCATGTATTTTCACTATATAAATCAATAGAGCCCCGCCCTAACACCAGAGCCCCTGACCCTGGGGCCATAAAATTCACAATTTTGGTAGAGGCACTCTTGCTCATCATAACTATGTACTTAGTTGGTTTATTTAATACCCAGGAGTAGAGAAGAAGATTTCCAAAGAAATAATGCATTTTCACTATATACTTATTTAGCCCCGCCCTAGCACTAGAACCCCTGACCCCAGGGCCATGAATTTCACAATTTTGGTAAAGGACTCAATGCTGATTACAATCATGCAAACAGTTTGACTGCTTGATGTCCAGGAGTACAGAAGAAGATTTTTAAAGATTGCATTAATTTTACTGGTTTTGGCCCAACCCCTCAGGCCCCATGGGGGCAGGGATCATGAAATTCACAATTTTTGTTCCCCTTCACCCATAGATGCTTTGTGCCAAATTTGGTTGAAATTGGTTCAGTGGTTGCAGAGAAGAAGCTGAAAATGTTCAAATGTTAACACACGACGGACGACGAACGACGGACGACGGACGACGAACGACGGACGACGACGGACGAAAACGGATAGCAATAGGTCACCTGAGTTTACTCAGGTGACCTAAAAATCAAAGGATGTTGTAATAGAATGTGCCTGTATTTGGGTTCCTCTCTCTGTTTTGTTTATTGGAGTGAGATAGAGTTTACAAAACTGATAAAATATGTGATGATTAGACGGATTCTTTTGGTCACATTATATGTACATGTAACTACTGTAGATTCCTTAATATATGCGAGGAATTAATTATCGCGTAATTTCGCGAGAAGCACCACACGCGAAATAAAACTACTCGCCTTCATTTTTATGGTGCCGAAACCTATGTAAGATCTCTAGATAAACCGTCCATTCGCAAATTATTATTCTCGCGATTTGCAGTTGAAGAGCCCATTCGCGATAATAAGTACTCGCGAAAATAAGGAATCTACAGTATAGTATGTATCCTATCTCCCCCCCCCCCACTTCCGTCGATTACGATTAATACAGATCATGTGAGAGACTAAGAACTGCGTTTAGTTATTAGTGTTCTAAATCCTCTAGATTTCTGTTATACAGTTATGGAAGCGTACAGCGGCAATGGGTCTCCCGAAGTCAAAGATCCAGTTCTGTAGAGTCATTAGGAGCCATAGGTCCCAGTGGAAACTTTCCAATGAACGTCTAGGTTTGATGTCACTGGAAATTTTAAAACATTCATGATTTACTATTCCTGTGTATATTTACATTTGCATAATCTTTTTGTAAAAATTGAAATACATCTTGCATTCAGTTCAAACTATTTTCCGTTTGCAATGGAAAAATTATTACTTTTTTTCAAAAACTGATAGATTGAAAGTTTTTATTGCTCATTTTTACTCATTGTATGTAACATGTAAATTTTCTACATCATCATCGTTCGATGAGTGCTTGTGTACTCAGAACTGTGTATTGCGATGAAAATTTTGCAGTCTATGGATATTTTAAGGCACTGAATTATCGATGAATTAACACAATAGTAGTAAAGATGATGCATTTCCGTATGTATGAAAGCTTGCACCTGTATGTATGATAACTCTTTTACAGTGTAAGGAATTTTCCTTTTGCATTGTTATGAAATGAGCATTGAAAGCCACAACCTTGATAATTATAAGTAAAATACGGATTCACATTTCAAATTGAAGAAGAAGCATGCAAGATACATTAAAAATCTAAATTCATTGATTCTTCGCCAGAAATCAATTTTAATTAAATGTCATCCTTATAAAACTCATGCAGTACAATTATCCATGCACAATGCACGACTGTTATATTAGAAAAATTAGTATAGTAGTTCAAAGCTGAGCTGGAAAAAAAGAAATTAAAAAAGCCCCTGCAAACTTTGACATGTGCTGCAACATCCCCCGTACCCCACCTGTTACATTACCGAGCATCAGATAATTTAGCGTCATCGTAGGCTGTGTCCGATTCACTGTTAAAACCGTAAAATATATCATTTTAGATTAACAAGTACGTGTAATAATATGTCAGTAAAACAACATTAGGTAGCATTTGGTTTTCAGATTTTTAATATACATTGGGATAGAATTACATGTATTTGGTTTGTCAATCCGCAATAGGACCATAAAAACGAAACTCAAACATAACATTTTTATTTCTTATTCGTGTCTTCTAATTATTCTCTTTTCCATTCTCCCTTGCATAAAAATATAATTAATTAAAATGAAGATTCAACATTGCCATGGCTAATAACACAGAATAATGAACATCCTACCGAAAAGTGTGACGTTAAAGAAATATTGAGAGAGAGAGAGACCTAAACTGAGTGGATGTTAATCAAATACTACTGAAGAATACTTCTTGAAGTATACATCGCATGTAAAATATAGTAAGTGCTTTATATTTAACCGGAATGGACTTAATCAGACTTGGAAGACTGAAGTTATAACTAGGCAACGTCATCATTTTTGGAACACATGGCGCACAATAACCTGTTATCTATCAAGGATCCCATTTCTCCCAATATGTTACACGATTTAACAAATCCAGAGGACACCACTATATCATATAATGATATATATACATTTAAATTGTTTATTGATTTGAATAAAAGATAAAATTATGGTTTGTTTCTAAGAATGCTAGTAATTATTTACGTTCGTTTTATAAACGTCAAACAGGAAGGCTATTTTACAGTGTATTTTTAGAGTCACTGCATTATTTCAGTAGTCCCTTGTTATCAATAAGCGATTCACTGGGTCGATCGTTAGATTTTTGTAAACACGTACTTTGCCCCCCTCCCACTCACCGTGCGTCCTCAATCATGAGGCCTTCTAGGTCTTCATCATTTCGCCCCCTCCGTCGGACTTTGTTTCCAATACTAGTGGCCATTACTGTCCCTCAATTTCTTAGTTTAATCCTGTGAACGTCACTCTGAATTTCAGATAATACGTAAACTGACTCCGTCGTGTTATATTTACTCAAAACGATAATTAAGTGTTATCTTAACCCCAGGCTCAATTTAATGATTTACACCTGTAAAAATGCTTTCCAAAGTTTTATTAGATTAGATTTATCTTTCTCTGTAGTTTAGCAAAT